>NC_068939.1:10167270-10467270 GCF_016801865.2 Culex pipiens pallens
CAATCGAGTTATAATTACTCTTGAAGTCCTTCTAATCCATCTAAATATAATCCGTTAAGTCGTTCTATCGATTTCCTTTTCAAAACGGCATTTAAATATATCCCATATCCCCAACTAGATTACTCGTGCCAACAATAGCTTGGCCCTAGGAAAGCATCGCCGGCACCTTCATCTAAAATGCTCCCATAATTACCTGCGTGGCGGCGGCCAGCGGCGGCCCCTCCATAACACATCCGTGGCCAACGGCGCGGGTTTCGAGGTTTTTGGATTATGCATAGGAAAATTTCTACAAACAAAAATCGCGCGCGTAAACAACCACGTGGTGACGTAATGGACCGCGAAGTGCCTTCAAGGCACTTGTCGGGATTCCCTGGGAAGGTTTCCTGCGAGGACGAGCTCGGCCGGTGAGTTTAGTTTTACTGTGGAAGTCGGTCGGATCGGAACGGAAAGCAAAACAGCGGGAAAACAAGTAGCGGAAAAAGTGCTCCTTTTAAGTGTTACACAGCAGTTTGAATTGGTCATTTTCCGGAAGTGTCTGGAACAGAATTGATTACACAGAATCGGGCGCCAAACCGGCAATGAAAAGTGTCTCCGGCGGCAAGAGGTGGAATAAGCATGCCAAATTGAGACAGTTGGTGGTCCTGGCGGCTCTGGCGGTAGTTTCCGGGGTCGAAGGACTGCCGAAAGTGTTCCGCAGCAATGAGATCTGTGGCATGTACAACGGACACCGGGTGTACCTGGAGCTGGGCGATCGGGGCCAGCTGCAGGCCACGAACGTAACGTTTTCAAAAGTGAGTTCAAATTTGAATAAAATTGTAAGCAGCGAAGGGGAAAAAATATCGTCTGATTCATCGTGCTTTGGACTAATTGGATTTTCTTAACCTGTTGGTCTCCAGGGGGAAGTGGCGATTGTCAATGAAAGTCGGGGTGGGAAATGGAATGCGAAAAATCGAATGAATAGCGGACGTTCTTTCAACGGTTGTTGTTGTTCTGTTGCGTTCTGCTGGCGTTTATCGATTTGCCCTGAAGTATGATGAACATATTTATACGTTTTGTTTTGTCACTATCTACGAACTATATTTTGTTTGAGGAAAGAAAAAAAGAAAGTTCGAGTTGTTTGTTCTGTAAGAAAAGTATGAAATATCAAGCGTCTCCATCAGGCATTAATATTTAAACGATGGGTTGAATAAGTCATCTGATTTGTAATTTATAAGTGCATCTGTTATTTCATAGATATATTGATGAGCCTCTTTACTCTTATTTTTAAAATAGCGTATTTTTGACATGGTTTCCTTTATAAAAATTGAAATAACAAGCCATCGTCAAATATACCATCACTAAAGTTGCTGATATCGATTTCAAGGAAAAAAATAATGTTGATATTTAGGTAACTAAGTTTATATGCTTTTAATAAAATACCTATAAATTTTAGGTAAAATTGTTAAAAAGTCAGAATTTTGCATGAAATTCGTTGAAACAAGTTTTGTTTATAAAATTATGGATTTATATTGCATTTTAAAGTGAATTCGAAGCACGAATCAAAAGTTTTCACATATTATATGAAATTTGTTCAAATAAAAATGCCTATAAATCTGGAATTTTATCAAAGTATGTTTCAAAAACACATAATAATTATTATTTAAAAGCTTATTTTGCCTTCTCCTAGTAATTTTTTTTTCAAAAGAATCCGAAAATGCATTCAGTTTTCCGATGTTCATTGAGAAAACCATGACACTTTGAAAAGATTTAAAAAAATGCTTTTCGTCAACATTTTCTTAATCAAAGTTAACTAACTTTTTAAACTTTTCAAAATTTTATGAAAAGTTCTTTTTGAAGTGCTTCGTATTTAATTTGTACTCTTCATTTTGCGGAATAATCTCAAACCTATCAAAGTCACCCCGGCTATCAAAGCCAACCCGTTTTACGGTTCTGACGAACTTTTTTTTTCAGCCGAAAAAAAACTTGTTGCATTACTGTGCAACTGATTTTAAACGCTGGAAAATGCATTTCAATTTGTTTTCAGTTGATAAGACTTCTATTATCCAAAAAATTTGGAAGTTTTTTGAAAAAAAAAAAAAAAGTTTTTGACCAAAAACAACACAACACAAAAACTTTAAAAAATATTTGCAACGGCCTTACGTATTCATACTAAAATCAGACGTCAAGATACCGATTTCGTCTTTTCATAGTTTGATTTAATTTTATTGAAAAAGCTGCAAGTGGACAAATTTATGCATTATTGATATTTTAACTATTTTTAAGATTTTAATCTTTTTAGCAAAACCGAGCAGAAAAAAAATTTACTCTTGGAAGGATCGAATCCTGCAATAAATGATATCTATCTAAAGATCTCATGATTTCACATGATTTCTTCTTTTACAAGGTTCGTGTTTGTTTTTGAATGGTTTTATTTAAAAATATAAAATAAGTTCAAAAATAACAAGCAAAAATTGTTGAAATATTTGAATAATATGTCCACTTGTAGCTTTATTTATAAAATTAATTTTTGAGAGCGAGTTTTTCACCAATGTGTAACAGGTCGTATCGAGGTGCTCCGATTTGGATGAAACTTTCAGCGTTTGTTTGTCTAAACATGAGATGAACTCATGCCAAATATGAGCCCTCTACGACAAAGGGAAGTGGGGTAAAACGGGCATTGAAGTTTGAGGTCGAAAAAACATAAACAATCTTAAAATTGCTCGCATTTCCGCAAAGCTTCATCAATTCCAACTCTCTTAGATGCATTCGAAAGGTATTTTGAAGCCCTTCAAAATGTGCTATATAAATCCAGGATTGGTTCGACTTTTTCTCATAGCTTTTGCAAATTACTGCTAAAAATGGATTTTTTTAAAACCTCAATAACTTTTTGCAACAGCCTCCAACACCCATACTCCTATAGGTCAAAAGTTAGGGAATTTCATGGACTATAATACCATTTAAAATTAATTAAAATATTTTTAAGCATTTTGTCTGATTAGGGGTAAAACAGGTATTCGCCTACTTGATAGGCCATTTGACGTATTGATCTCAGGGTAAAATAAAGTTAACTTTTTCTCAGAAATATTTTATTTAATTAATTTCTAAATCAAATTCAAAATTCCAACACCTCTAACTTACGTGAAATTTTCCGAGGATTCCGAATATGTCAAAATTGAGACCAAAAGTGCTGTCTTGTTGGCCTACAGGGCAAAAGTTAACGTTGAAAAATGTGTGTTATAGAAAAATCGTAAATTTATGAGAAAAACTGCGATTGGCCAAAAAGTTATTACTGTAGGCTTATAGTCCATGAAATTCCCTAACTTTTGACCTATAGGAGTATGGGTGTTGGAAGCTGTTGCAAAAAGTTATTGAGGTTTTAAAAAAATCCATTTTTAGCAGTAGTTTGCAAAAGCTATGAGAAAAAGTCGAACCAATCCTGGATGTATATAGCACATTTTGAAGGGCTTCAAAATACCTTTCGAATGCATCTAAGAGAGTTGGAATTGATGAAGCTTTGCGGAAATGCGAGCAATTTTAAGATTGTTTATGTTTTTTCGACCTCAAACTTCAATGCCCGTTTTACCCCACTTCCCTTTGTCGTAGAGGGCTCATATTTGGCATGAGTTCATCTCATGTTTAGACAAACAAACGCTGAAAGTTTCATCCAAATCGGAGCACCTCGATACGACCTCTAGAACAAACCGAGCAGAATCTACAAATACTGCCTCTTAACTACTCAATAGCGAAAACGGTTCATTTTGAGATCTGAGAAGAAATCATGGGAAAATTTTCAATCTCTTCAACATATTTTTTTAAGATTCATATTTTTTTTTAAATATTACAATAAAAAATAATCTATATATATATAAAATTTCGACGGTTTTGTTCGAACGCGAATCAGTTCAATACGGAGCGTCGGATCGGAGTGCTCTTTGTTGCGTTGGGTTCGTATAAGCCCAAGGAAGGTTCTTACGCTAAAGAGTTACAACTTTGGCCACTCTGGAACCGATTACGGAAGATCTGCAGATTGTATTGGAAAAATTGCGTAAAATCAAATTTTGATCACAGGAGGCTGAATAAGCAAACAAGCTAAAAACGTCAAGGAGCGAAAAAATGACAAGACGAAGTTTGTCGGGTAAGGCTTGTAGATTATAAGAAAATGGCTTCTGCAGTAAACAAAATAAAAAAAATGTAAATTCAAGATTACTTTTTCAAAACAACCAATGCGCCATGGGTTTCCTATGTAGATATGACCTTTTGAAAAAGCAAGCGAGAATTCAATTATCAGCTGATTTTCTGGAAGCATTGGTAGCAATCATAAAATTGTTTGTCATATGGTTTTTAACAATCCTAAACATTTTTCAATATTCTGAGTAAGCAAGCATGAGATGATTAAAGCAAAATCACTCACGGCTTTCAATTCACCCCAGTTTACGGTAGTCAAGCATAAATTTAAGGACCATTTCATTTCTAAAGTATTACAGAAAAAAAGCATTACAAATTGCTTGGGAAAAAATACAGCCAGATATAATTTCCAAAAACAAATAAATGTCCTATTTGATGAAAAATTAGTAAGTAATGAGTGAAAGTAATAGAAAATATTAAAAAAAAGTTATCGTTACTACATTAGAAGCCAAATCAAACTTAGAATGTTTGTTTTTAAAGGAAAATTCTGTCGGTCAAATTCAGTATTGCCAAGTACAGCAGAGCAATATTTTATGGACTAACGATTTTAGAAACTTTTCAATCAGAATTTGGAAAAATAAGTAATAATAAGGATGGTACACTTTTTACTATAAAATTCAAAATTCTATATTTTTTATAGCAGAAACTGAAACGTACAATTGATTATTTCGTTTATTTCGCATCCAAGTCCTGGAAAAATACTTCTTACCTAAATGTGTTGTTCATCCCTTCACCAACAATGTATCGATTTGTCCTTCTGAAACCAAGAATTGATTATGTGACTAACAGCTGTTCTGCCAAATCCGTTGCAGTCAAACCACACCATACCGTCCATTTGCACTCTAGAGCTGGTTACCTGCCCATCATGTAACTTCAAAATCTCATTAAGGTAAGCGCAACCGGCGGCGGCGACGTCGTCGCCATTGTCCGTGCCTTACAACGTTTCTTCCCCCCCCCCCTTTCTTTAGCTACTCCAACTTCCCCACCAAGTGCGCATCCCTGCACAATGAGCTGCCCTGTCGGTGCGATTATCTGGAATTTTCCGAGCCACCATTCGACGTGGACCAGTCGGGGCGGCGCAACTGCGGCCACGACGTGGTCTACCAAACCCAAACCCGCTCGGTACTGATCCGGTTCCTGTACTGGGGCAACCACTCGCACGCGTTCACGCTGGAATACGTGGCGGAGAGTAAGGATGCGCCGCTTTGCGTGTTGATTTAGGTTTACTGACTTTTTTTTTGTTGGCTGTTTTTCAGGGAATCGTGAAACGCTGCAAGGCAATCCTGGCGGGGTTCACAATCTGACCGGGGCGCACACCCGCACCATCATGACGCCCTACTTTCCTTCGTACTATCCGCGGGACTTTGGCAAAGAGTACGTGCTGAGCTGCAACGTGGAGTCTTGCCGCGTCAACGTGATCTTCAGCGACTTTCAGCTGGCGAAGACATCGTCGATGGAATTTTACGACTGGAACGGACAGCGGCTGTACGCGATATCCGGGGGGAGTTTCCGACCGCCGGTGGTGCAGAGCAGCGGACCTTCGATGATAATACGGTTCTACGCGAACGGTGGCTCCGGGCTGGGGTACAGGGCAAAGGTGTCGTTCCTGACGGTCGAGAGTGCCGCGAATCCAATGATGCTGCCGGATTCGAACTGTGGCGGCGTGGTTGAGAACATTGGAGGGGCGATTACGATGATGAATTTGGTTGCCGGAGATAACGAAACTCGGATCTTTGACTGTATTTGGCTGCTGAAACCTCCAAACACTTATGCCCACCTGAAAACACACCTTTCGCTGAAAATTGATACGTTTGAGAAGATGGGACCGAACTCAATTCTGACAGTTGTTCAGGGAACGACATCGGACAACGCGATCCTGGATGTTGTGCGGCCAAATTTGGGTGGTGGACTATTTGGTCCGCATACCTACGTGGCACCGTTGACGGCCGGGTTCTACGTGCATCTGAGAGCGAGCTTCAGGTTGCAGTCCAGAATGGCGTTGGTGTATACGGCGTTCAGTTATCTAGGTGAGTCTTCTGTGGAAGTTAGTATCAATCTTTCTGTAGAAGCGTGTATTTTTATCGTTTACATAAAAGTCTTGGAGAACACAACTGTATATATTGAACTTCATATTTTTCTCTGTTGATTTCTGTTCACTTTCTTTAAGAATTGCAAAATAATTTTTCAGTTATTAATGCTAGCGAATTATAAAAAGCCAGGCGCCTCCATGGATTTATTCTAATAAAGGTAGATTCAATGGTGGCGCTTGGTTCCTTATCAATTAAATAAAGTGTCTATTAATGGAGCATTTCCATTCGAGCAGTTTTTGCTTTTTTCTACAATGTATTTCTTATGGAGCGAACTGTCAAAAACTGCTCGACTGCGGGTGCTCCATTGGAGCGTGTTCAAAGATCCCAATTGTTACAGGACGTGGCATGAACTTATAAGAGAAAAAAAATCTTGCTTTTATTCCACTTTTTAGGCTTTATGATATTATTAATTTGATTAATTTGTTTTCCTCCTCAAATTTAAAGATTGCTTCATGGGTTCGGAGTTTCTGTGCAAGAACCGGAAGTGCATCCCGGTGCAGTTACGTTGTGACGGGTTTGACCACTGCGGTGACGGAAGCGATGAGCCGGACAGCTGTGAAATCCAGTGGGAAACGGATCGGATCGATCGTCGCTGGTATTCCCACACTCCGAACTACTACTTCCCGAAGATGGATCGCTATCCGGACCTGCGAACTGCCACGATCATTTTCGTGGCTAGTTCGGTTGGTCTGATCATGCTGATTTCGGCGTTGATTATTTTGCTGTACCGTACCGGAAATCGAGCCAGACAGCAGCGGGAACTTCAGAGTCAACTGCAGACCATCAGTGAGCTGTTAGGTTAGTGATACGATCGTTGGGTGAGATGTTTGAGAGTTTGAAAAGATTTGTAGTTAATATTATTCAAGCAGATAGCAACGCGCCACGTGGTCCGGAAGACGTGGACGAGCCACCGGTGTACGAGGCTCCACCTGATTATGACGAGATCATCAAGGTTGGAATGGACGAGGATATGCAGCGCAAGCGTCGCCGTCACTCGTCGTCAGCTTCGGGACGGAGAAGCCGCATGAGGAGATCGCGTAGACCCAGCAACGTGTCCGAGAGTAACAATCCGATCCTGGAAGTCCGACTGCCTCCGGAGTTCGAAGGGGATGGTCCTTCAACGAGTGGAATGTTACAAGTCCCATATGCGAGCCACGACCAAGACGAGGACAACGATGACCTGCGGGACACCCCTTGGATGCGTACGGAACCGGACTTTTTCATGTCGTCCCGTATTATAGGTGAGTAGTGTCCCTTTTACTTGACCGGTGAAACGGTTCCGATACACTGTCTTGATACAGAATGGCGTTTGCAGAAACTCCAACGTCGGCTTCGACGAGCCAGAGTCACAGCATCGGCTGCCAAACAGCAGCATCCGGAACGGGCACATCCGGCGGCGCTAACTCGAGCCCGCCGCCAACTTACGACGACTCGCAGTACTTCAGCACGAGGTATGGCTTTCTACTAATTCTTAAGGGGCATCCTAGACTGATCACTCCCTTACCATCGCAGCGCCCTTGCTGTCCCGATCTCATCCGGGTCAACGTCCGCCTCGGACAACATCTCGCGAGGCTTCACCGAGGAACCGCCCAACATCACGCTTTCACTAGCCGAAACGCCTCCTCAAGTTACCATCACCGCGATAGCGGGAGCTTCCGCCGTAAGACCCAGCCACATCTGGAGTCCAACTTCCCGCAGTCAACGGCCCTGGTTGGCGTTCAGCAGTGGCGACGAACTGCGCCAAGTTGCGAGCGTCACTTCGTCCGCGTCCATTCCGGCAGTTCATACCTTTTCCCCCAACTACGACAGGTCGCAGATCTTCGACTCGATTGATTTGAGTCAAATTAACGAGATTGACGCGTACCTGTTGGCCTACGGATCGGGATCGGAAGTGCGGTAACTACAGGAATTTCATGGTCGTTTGGCAACCCTTCTAATCGTATCCCAATTCCAGATCTCCTGATGGCGCTGGAAGTGGTTTCGATCTACATTCCACCGCTACCGGCCTGTCGCACCTTCCGTCCACCTCATCTTTGGCTCGGAACTCGATCGCGGGATCTTCACTGGGATCCAACAGCAGAAGTGTCGTCTCAGCCAGCTATGACCACGTGGTCCGGAATTGTCCGCGCTGCAGAGAACCCCTCCGTTACCACTCCCAGTGTCCCAGCTGTCAGCCCGGTCGGACCAACACGATCCCGGCGAACATGTGCTCCGCTTGCGGGGGAAAAATCTCCCTCGAAGAAGCTCTGGACCGATCGCAAGCCGTCGGCGAAGGTCAGTTGGCGACCGCCGTAAAGCTTTGCAACTGTTTCCCGAAATTTCCCTCCACAACCAACATCGTGCGCAGTGGATCGGCGAACGTGATTCCTCCGAGGCCCTTCTCGGCGGACCGTGCCGAGGCTCGGCGAAGTGTTGCCAACCTTACAAGTAATTTTGAAGCTTTCTTCAACTCCCATATCGGTATTCCCAACACGGCGGCGGATGCGCGGCGTTAACTCAAGCTATTTGTGGTGTTAGGTTTAAGAGTTAAATGTTCGGATTAAATAAAACTCTTCCATCTCACTGACTGAGAGTGTGTCTGTTTAATTTTTAATCTTTTATTTTCTATGTCTAGGCTTACTGTAGTAATAATATAAATATCTACATCTTCTATCTCAGTAAATAACAAAAATATTTCTCTTCTAAGGAAAATCCCATTCGCTTAATTCAGCACACTTCGTCTACGAGTATTTTGCTGTTTCTACTAATATACATTCACTAGCGTGGTAAATTGTGTTTTGGGTGACGCGCGCGTCGTAGGAATGGAAAAAGGTACAAATTTTGGCTACTATAGAATCAATAAGTTGGTTCGTTGCTGTGCTTGTAGAATAGTGTCTCTCTTGCGGCAGAATCGTACTGCACGCTCTCTATTTTCTGCAGCTTTGAGATGATCAGAATTTTGTTTGTGGCAAGACAGCGAGCAAATGAGTTGCGCTCTCTTTTCTCTCAAAGTTGGGAGAAAAGAGAGCAACTCGCTTGCTCACTGTCCTGCTTGGTAACCATGGTAACCGATTTAATTGATGAGCAAAGTAGGTCCAGAGAGTGTCTAAAAAAGAATTTCGCAAGTATGAGACCTAATGTTACAAGCTTAGGAATTCGTAAGAATTGACCTTCAAGGTCGCTGCACTGCCCCTGAACGCATAAATGTCACATATGCATTTTCTTGGTTTTTGAGTTATTGATGCAGTTCGGGTCAAAATTTCTTCTTTCAGAAAACCCTATAACATCCAGTACTTTGTTCTAGAAATCAGGAGGAAATCCAGTTTATTCGCAAAAACTTAACACGTAGCCTTATGCGTGGGACAAACTTCAAATGCGTTTTTCTCAGCTTGCTGTTTTTGCATATGGGACATTTATGCGAACATGGGCAGTGCACTGGTAATCAAAAGCTACTGAATACTGAGGGAAATGTTTCACTATTAAATTTGTAGTAGAAAGGACATTTTGGAGTTTAGAAATGGCTGAACAGTTGAAGTGTAGGAATACTTTCGAGATGGCATCGTCGTTCCGATCCGGACGAGTTTCTGCTGGTACGTTGGACTTTGGAGACCTTATTGTCACATCAACCTTACCTTCGATAGTCCGTTATCCGCCCTTTCGTCGCAGGCAGTAGCAATACTTTCTCAGGTAGTCCACGTGCATGCACTCGCTCTGGCTCGCGTACTCGTTCAGGCGGCTGATCGAGCCAGTGATTTCAAACTTGTTCAGCTTGGTGTAGTGCCGAACGGTGGACTCGAACTTTCCATTGCCCGGCTTCCCGTCTATGATCAACAGGTAGTCGTTGTGGGGGGTTTCTGCGTCCGGGTACCGGGCGATCTTGGCCAGCGAGGTTGATTTTAGCTGCATCTTGGCACATAGTTTCTTCGTAAGGTTGCGCTGATTTTGCGCCAGATCTTCGTTGATCGAGTCTATAACGAACCCGGCGGCCTCCTGAACTAGTCGCGATCCTTTGTCGATCTTTTCGTAGTCGGAACAGGTACACCAGTGAGGTGCGATGGACGTCTCCTCGCAGGATCTGTTCCAGGGCATTTCCTGGAAAATACTTTGGCAGTTTGGACAACTCAGCGGCGTTGGCAGGTTGTCGATGCGTTCGGATAGCTCGAGCACGTGTTTCAGCGTTGCGTGCAGATCGTACGGGTTGGTGAGACGATTGCGGTTGACCTTCAGTGCCTGCACAATTTGGGGGTGTTCTTCCTTGAACCAGTCCGGCAGCCACATGAACATGAAAGGTAACCGCTCCTCTAACCAACCCGTCAGCAGCGATCGTACCGCACCGAAGCGGATCCCGTGATCGCTGAAGAAGATGACCATGCTGTTGTTCAGAATGCCTCGACTTTGCAACTCCTCGACGTAGTACTTCATGCGAAGATCCATCGAGGAAGGATCACTGATGTCGTTGTGACTGAACGTATTCGTCCAGAACAGCCCAAAGTTTGGTTCGTCCTTGTAGAACGTGGCAAAGTCCAGGGCGTACTGGTAGATAAAGTCTGCGTAGTGTTGGTAGCCCAGGCAGAACGTAAGCGAGTTTTTCAACTTTTTCACCAGATTCTTCTCGGCGGCCAGCGCCATCGGTCTCAAATAGTAGTCGGTTGGTTGCTTAACGAAACCAAACTTGTGGTAATTGAACGTGTTGATGCTGGCCTCGTCCTCGGCATAGGCCGTAACGTAGCCACTGTCGGCAAAGTACTTCCACAGGAACGGGCACGTTTCCAGCTGGCCAACCTTCCGCGGATTGCACACATCGTACGCGAGCGTGTTGTTGTATCCGGTCAAGATCGCCATCAGGTTCGGGTACGTGTTGTCGTCGATCTACAAAAGAGGACTTTGTAACCTAGTTAACTTAAGACCCACAATTTACGCAACGTTACCTTGTTGTACCCCTTCAGCTCGAACCAGCCCGTGTCGTACAGATGCTGGGCCGTGTGCGGCATCGCTCGGATCAGGTTCAGCCGGGATATGCTGTCGATGCCGATCATGAGCACGCTCAGCGGGCGTTGTTTGTAACTTTGCCGGAAGCGATCCAGCCGCTCCTGCACGGCGGGCTTCTTTCGGATGAACGCGTGCACGTTGGTGTACACCGACTTGCGCGTTTTGGCCTTTTCCGAGACGCTACCCTTACAGCGGACCATAATCCCGTTGGTAACGTTCGGCGGTAGTTGGACGTCGTGGGAGAAATATTTACACTCACTTAAGCTGTACGGGGAGGGGGAAGTGTTAGCATTGCTGTTGATCGAGTTCAAGGACAAACCTACTTAAAGTTTTTATCAGCCTTTTCGTTGACCCCGGACCGTTCGATGCTCTGGTAGCAGCACTCGATGAACTTCATGTAGTGCGGCAGATGTTTCTCAGCCTGGTCCCGGTGGAACCTCAAGACGACCGAGTCGTTCTCAAAGTCCTGCTCGATCGTGGTAAGCTGCAATAATTTTATCAAATAGCCTAATTCAAAACGATCAAACCTATATATCCCACTTACTGGTTTCTTCGGCGAGCACGGCTCGAAGCGCTCCTTCCGAAACAGCCGCATCACGTCGTCTGCCAGCGGATCCAGATCGAGCATCTTACAGCCTGGTCCCCACACTAGAAATCCCTTTGGCACTGCGGTTGTCGTTAGGTTGGTGTTGTGGTTAGTATCACGGTTCAGGTCATCGTGGTTGTTGTTCAGGGACGAGGTCGTGTGTTGTGGAATAACGGGAATGAGTCGGTTGGTACTGGATTCAGTTACTACGGCAGGTGAGGCTAGGCCTTCATGTTGGGGTTTTAAGTGTGTGTGTGTGTGGATTGGTAGTTTAGGGATGTTTTTTAGCGCAGTGCATGAGGTTTTAATATGGATTTTATTTCATTTTATACAAACACATCATCGACACATTAGAAATCAGCGTGCAACATAGACATAGTTTGGTTTTGTGGTTGTGGTGGTGGTGGTGGCAGTATGCAGTAGAAGTCGCCAGGATTTGGTTGGCCGTCGCAGGTGGGGTGGTATTAGCGGTTAAGATTGGTGGTTTTATTTTAGTGGGGAAAAGGGCAAAAAACGGGGAGCAAAACGTGAAAAACGAAAAGAAAAACACATTTATACATTAAAACCAATCGAATGAAAAATAACAGTTTGTGGTTTTTATATTTTTCGGCATTGCAACAGGTTAGATAGGTAAGGCGGGGTAGTGTTAGAGGGTGCTTTTTAAAAAATAAATAAATGCAGCGTTAGGCTAAACAAATATCACTCAAACGCTCGGGTAGTCATTTGACCCCTATTTTTTTTCTTAAAAATCTCATAACTTTTGGTAGAATTGACCAAATTGGATGCTTCCGGTTGCAAAAGATCTAGATTTGTCTATATTTTGAACCGTCAGATGAGGGACACATATGGTCCACTTTTACGGGAGATATCCCGGATTCCGTTGGGGTACCTCGGTCATCCTATTTGCGGTTTTGGTCAATAGAACAAAAACCATTTCAATGCCGGAAATTATGCAAAACTTCAAGGCATCATTCTTATACATCATCCAGCAAACATAATTGACATGGTTAAGTCCTACGGGGCACCGGAACCGGTTCCATTAGGGCACCAATCGACATCCGCTCAGTGAACCGTTTCCGGTTGGAACCTGTTTCGGTACCCGAAGGTCTTGGCCATGCCATGTATCTATGCAGGATGATGTATTAGAATGACGCCTTGAAGTTTTGCATCATCTCCGGCATTGTTCTGTGCAATCGTTTTTGTTTTATTGACCAAAACCCCAAACCCCAAATAGGAGGGCCGAGGTACCCCAACGGAATTCGGAATATCTCCGGTAAAAGTGGACCATATTTGTCCCTCATCTGACGGTTCAAAGTATAGACAAATCTGGATCTTTTGCAACCGGAAGCATCCAATTTGGTTAATTCTACCAATAGTTATGAGATTTTTAAGAAAAAAAAATAGGGGTCAAATGACTACCCGAGCGTTTGAGTGATATAGACGATTTTGGAAAACACTGAAGTCCAGAATGGATTATCCGAAGTTCTCTGAAAAATCTCATTTTCGATAATCGAACCAGGATTTTTTTTTTTTTCGTTGACTAATTTTGGGTTGATGAGCTCAAATATCGAATTGTATTCTAAAATGGCGGCCAATATGGCGGTGATGAAGTATTGACAAAATGAATTTGGTTCACTACTCAAATTTGACTAATAAGCGGTCGATAAACTTAAGTTTGATGCTCCAAAATATGATAAGCCAAGAAAATATAATTCTTTTTTCGTGAATGTGTGAAAATGCATGCAAAATTTCGCTTCGTTTGATACTCATATTACAATTATACAAATTTGAATGTTTTTGAAAAATACGGTAATTTGTGAAAATTTCAGTATTTTACAAATACAAAAATACAAATACAATTTGAAAATAAACTTAAAACTTTGCTTCATTTGACATGGGTGGATTATGAAAATTTGTATATTTTCAAAAAAAAATCGATATTTAAGCATTTCGCAAAAAAAGGAATGCGAAAATTCGCTTTTAAAAATACGGTAATCTGTGAGAATTTAAGTATTTCACAAAAACACTTCAATAATTAGAAAATAAATTAAAAATTACGAATGATTGAATTTTTATTGTTTTCGCAGAAAATACGATATTTTATGAAAGTTTTAATAATTATCAAAAAATTTGGGAAAATTTAAGTATTTAAAAAAAAACTCTAGTCAAGAGTAAATGTATACAAAATTTTGCTTGGTGTCAATATCGCAATTAAAAAAAGGTTGAGTATTTTCAAAAACCACTGTATTTAGTGAAAACTTAAGTATTTTAATAAAAACTTTCTTATATATTCTAAGTGAAATTGTGCATCGTAAAATTTTTATGATATAGTTGGATTAGAAAGATTTAAAAAATGAGTTATCGTCGACAAGATTATCGCCGGTAAAATTATCGAAATAACGATAACCATTATCGTTATCGTTAGACGCTAATATTATCAACGATTATTTTATCGATTAACAACCAATTTAATGATTGCGTTTCAGGATTCTAGAATTTAATTTTAAAATTTAATTTCTTAAAAAAATAATACTATTATTGGAGACGCATGGTTCTTTTTATTTCAAACTCTAAAATTTCAACAACAGGCAGGGGTATAAATTTATTCTACATGGATAGAAATCCTGTAAGCTAATCAGGTATCTCTATTTTGTCGAATTTGTAAACATTGATTTTTTTCCAAAATCGATAGCATTTTTTCCGATTTTGAACAACAATGTTGTCGATTTGAACACATTTGTAGCGAAATCGAAAAAAGAAGTTGATGATTTTGGAAACATTTCGATGTTTAGGAATTCAGCAACATAGAGTTACAGGTTCTGCTTACAGGATTTCTATGCGTTTTGTATTTATTAACAGAGCCAGACATTGTTGAAGGTTATGTCAGTGTAGCTTCAGTTTTGTCAAGGTATGGTAGATTTGAGCTCGATGAACACGCTCCATATATTCGATATTCGACAAATAAATAAAGTTTTAAATTTTGGGTAACAATGCTAAGGAATTGTCTTGAGCGACTATGCGTTCGGGGAACCAAATCTATCATACCTTGACGAAACTGAAGCGTTTACTTACATCAACTTAAAAAATGTCGAGTTGTTTTAATAGTCAAACTTTGATTTCTCTAGCTTACATATTTCAGCATTAATTGATAGAGGATACACCTTTTATTTTATTTTTTTTATCGTGATAACTTATAAACGATGCAGATTTCGAGAGATTAGTATCAAACAAAAAAAAAACAAATATTTCGACAAAAAAAATATTTTAATGATCTTTTTGTGCATGGGGAGGGGGAATCAGTCGTGCAATCCCTTTTTTCCTAACATACCTCTTGGTCCCGGCAGATCCTCGTCGTCCTCGGGCACGTTGACCACCATCTGGTGCACGACCGGCCGCAGCGTGATCGTCGACAGCGACAGGTAGAACGTGACGAAGGCCAGAACGACCAGCACTCCGAGCCGGATGCGGCCCCACTTTTCCTGGTACAGGCTTTTGATTTCGCGCCTATTCGTGCCCGCGATGCCTCCGGTTCCACCTGCGTGCCTCTTTGGGAGGGCCTTGCCGTTCGGTTCCAGCAACGGTTCCCAGTCGGCGGATTCGTTGGCGGAGTTCATGCTGCTGGTACATTGCTGGAATTGGGGCGAGATAACGATCGGGACACGCTTTTATTCGACTCTATTAGTGAATGGGTTTCCGATTTGGAACGGGCGAGTGGAAATCCGGAAATTGGTAATGATGCTGCAGTAATTTGAAGCTTTTCCAGAGTAAAGTTTTGGGGGATACGGGAAGGGAGACTAACGACTTTGCGGTACAGGGTAGTTTGTCAATTGTTCTATGTAACAGAATCGAGACAATTCACCAAGTTTTAAGAAATTCTCTTAATATAATAATTAGAATGTTAAGTTTTTGGTCAAGGTAAATTGCGTTTAATTGGGTTAAAAATTATAAAATTGAAGAGCTGAATAACTTCAACTTTACCCCACAATCCAGCTCCCCTTAATACAACACAAGTGGTGGTGGTAGCGGTACCGGAAGCGTGACGCCAGGCGAAACTTTATTACTCGGTTCCCTTTGCTCCGTTTCACCCCAGTTTCGCTGCGATGTTGCATTGTGCACACTACAAGTCCCATCAGGACACAATGGCAGGACGACGACGACGACGATGTGGTTATAAAATCGAGGCTTTTCACTAAAAGTGCAGACGGTGCATTCTATTGACACCTTGCTTGTGGTGGCGGCTGCTGATGATGACATAGACCTGCCAGCTGCACTAGCCATGGTTCTAGGCAGTGCACTAGCTGGTAGTGTATAGTGCATGAAAATATGGTGGTGCAGCGCGAATTGTGCTAAATTTAGAGTCCTGCAGATGTGTGTATGTCATGGCTGGCGCGAATGCGGTCGTAAAATTGTTTGCCTATGATGCAGTTTATAACTCTATTAAAATGAAATAATGTAATTTAAATGGCAGAGAATCTTAAGAACTTTAAACTTTTTTTAACCACTTAATAATTTGAACGTTTGTATCTACCTATAAACAAGAACTATTGGCTTTGTATCAATAATTATCTACTAAAAAATTATTGATATTATTGATAAAATGAAACAGAAAGTTTCAGATTTAAATTCCGAAATGACTCTAAAGCTTTCTCCCTGGTTCAGCATCAGCTTAAATTAAAAAAATAGCCAAAGTTGACTCTTTCTATGTTATGTCCAATAAGATTGATTGAAAATAAAAACATTGCAGTTTCAGCTGCACTTCAGCTGCAATCATTCGTTTTGTTTATTGTTTAAGCATCAAATCATAACATATTTTAGAGCAATTCCAGCCTTAAACAGGTTTTTTTCAACTTTTTTTTACTCGACCCTTTCCAATTTCAATGAAACTTTGTAGACATGTATCCGAAGCCTATAAAAGCAATTTTTGTGTATATGGAGCCAGTTGCATTCGAGAACGACTTTTGCGAAAGGCGCAAGTAATTTAAAAAAAATGTGTAATTCGCATCGTATCAAAAAGTGATCAAAGACAAACTTGTAAAATTCACTGAAATAAAAATACACGCCAGTTCCATTAGAATTTTAAACTTCTTTGATTAACAGTAATATTTGAAGGTGAGTCCACGATGTTTTTTCTTAAAATATTTTTTTGAGGGAAGAGTATGTCTCTCCTAAAAAAATTCATAAATCATTTTCTAAAACTGTTTTTTTAGGTGATCTAAGCGTAAAAATTTTCAAAACCCAATAGTGGGAATCGTTTCTTCAGACAATTTTTCATAAAAGTCTACATATTTGCTATTGTCTTAAGTCCAATCCTTGTGACGTGGGTTTTAAAGCAAAAATGTTTAAAAACAGAGGTTTTGACCAAGCAACCTTGGTGTACCGTATTTGAAAAAAAAAACTGAAATATTCAAAATTTTGTGAAAATAATCATTAACAAAAAAAAAAAAAAACTCTAATAATGTGCAAACGCATACGCAAATTTTGATTCGTTTGATACCTATATTTTAAATTATAACAATTTGAGTACTTTCGAAAAAGTACGGAATTTTGTAAAAATTTTAGTAGTTTTAGCATTTAAATATAATATGAAAATGCATAACAAATTTCGCTTCGTTTAGTACCCATATTGGAAATTTAGAATATTTGAGTATTTTAGAAATATACGGTATTTGGTGAAATTTTTAGTTTTCAATTAAAAAACTCTTATAATGTGAAAACCCATAAAAAATTTGGCTTTGTTTGATACCCACATATAAAATTTTAATTTTTTTAGTATTTTCGAAAAATTACGGTATTTTGCAAGGGTCCTGATTGTTCAAAATCAACCACTCCATTCGCGAGCACAAATAGCAGGCGACGCGATACTGCCCTGATGAATTCCTACTGTTTGTCACTTTCTCACCATTCGCTCCCGAACACTCTCGCTTCTACTCTCCTTCTCTCTCTGATCGGCTCAGTCTCCGAACGGCTCAGGCAGGCCGAACGTCACCGATCACTCTGAACTGAAAACATTTTTTCTTTGATGCGCTGCGTTATACTCATTCATTTGGGTTGCCTAAAATCAATGTTATCAATTAAATTGTGCATTTATTTTGATTTCATAACATTATAGACACCATTCAAAGAAACTTCCACCAAGAAAAAATCAAATTGATGGCAAACTGAGGGCGTGAAGACAAAAAGACTGCCGCGCTGGCATTTTGTGAGAATGGCTCTTCGCTGAGCATGGTAGTGTGTGAGTGTCGTCGAGCGACGGAGTAGGCAAAAATTTTCACGATGTATTTGTTCGCTGAGTGAACAGTTCGGGCCACTCGCTGGCTGCTTGCGAGTATCATTCGCTCATGAATGCTAGCGGGTTAGAATAGGCGACGACTGGATAGGCGATGAGTGAGTGGTTTCTGTTCATTGAACCGAAAATCAGGACCCTTGGTATTTTGTTTAATACTTTAGCTTCGTTTAATACCCATATTGAGCAATTCTACACCAAAACCGGAAATGGATTTTATTTGTATTTTTTTGATTTGGCTCAAACTTTGTCGGGGACTTCCCTATGACCAAAGATGCTATTTTGTGTCATTGGTTCACCCATACAATTTTGGCTGCTGTCCATACAAAAAAGGTTTGTAAATATTCAAACAGCTGTAACTTTTGAGTGAATTTTTTGATCAATTTGGTGTCTTCGGCAAAGTTGTAGGTATTGTTGAGGACTATTGAAAAAAAATAGGTACAAGGAAAAAAATTGCAGATTTTTTAATCAACTTTTTTTTCACTAAAACTCAATTTCTCAAAATATGTATTTTTTGATTTTCGAGATTTTTTGATATTTTTTAGGGGATAAAAATCCGCAACTTTTGAGCTATAGAGAAAACGAAGTTGACTTTATAGCTGTCGGCCACCATTGCTAGTACCAACCACTAGTGTCTTCCTTTTTATCTACAAGGACTTCGCCGCCCTGGGCTCCTAAGTGTATGAAAGTATGGCACGGAGCGACGGCGCCGAATACCCATATTTACACAAAGAATTTTAGAGCGCCCGCCGCGGGATTCGAACCGGCGACCTCTGGATTGTGAGTCCAGTGCGCGGTCCGATTGATCCACACGGGCGGGAAAGCTATAGAGAAACATGGTCAAAAAATCTGTCGCCGAGTTTTCCGATCTTTTAAAAAACATTTTAAATGGGCGTAATATTCAATGTTTGGCCCATTTAAAATGTTAGTCTTGATTAAAAAAAATTGAAAATATTTTTTTTCGAAAAGATCGGAAATTTTCACGAATGTTTCATGTTTTGACATTGAAAATCGGACCATAAATTTATGAGATATCGACATTAGAAAATGGCGGGTTGTTTTCGTGAGATTTATAAAACTTCAATTTTCGTGTTTCTTTTTCTTAAAGCGGCTCTATCTTAGCAACCCGCGGTCCAATCTTCAATGTCTCATAGACAATTTTATAGCAAATTTTCTGAACTTTTCAAAAAAATATTTTTAGAAATGGTCACTCATGGTCTCTATTTTTAAAAATCGAAAAACTGCAATTATTTCGCTAAAATCGAACTTTCGGTGGCTATATCTTGAAAACGGAGCCCTTGATCACAAAATCTGTAAGGTACTTTTCGATTGTAAATTCAATTTTGCATTAAAAATTAACATCAAATTTGTTTTTGCATAAAACTTCGATTTTTTCCAAAAATCTCTAATTTTTCAAAAATTTATAACTCGGCGACAGATTTTTTGACCATGTTTCTCTATGGCTCAAAAGTTGCGGATTTTTGTCCTCTAAAACATATAAAAAAATCTCGAAAATAAAAAAATACGTATTTTGGGAAATTGAGTTGTATTGAAAAAAAAGTTGATTAAAAAATTTTCAATTTTTTTTCCGTGTACCTATTTTTTCTCAATAGTCCTCATCAATACCTACAACTTTGCTCAAGACACCAAATTGATCAGAAAATTCACTCAAAAGTTACAGCTGTTTGAATATTTACATACCTTTTTTGTATGGACAGCAGCCAAAATTGTATGGAGACTTGCATGGGTCAACCAATGACGCAAAATAGCTTATTTGGTCATAGGGAAGGCCCCCATAAAGTTTGAGCCAAATCAAAAAATACAAAAAATAAAAATGGTCGAAATCGGCCGACTTCGTAGAGAGTTGCTCAAATGTTTTTGAACTATTTTACGGATTCACTTACAAGAATTCTATCCGTGTGTACAAACAATGTTCCTATTCAGTTTTGAATATTATTTTCAATTATTTCTGTGATTTGTTTGGGTAATATTTTAAATAAGAATATTTTTCTTCCAAAATTTCTAGGGTGGCACAATGTATGGGCTATACCCCCCCCCCCAGCCCAATTTTAAGGGGGGGGGGAAAAGTACCGTGCCCCCCAGAGTCGGCGCCCGTGATCAGGTTAATACCCTTTTAATGGGTTGAGTAAGGCTAGTAGTATTTCACATATATAGGAAAAATACCGGTTCGTGCTTTCTTCCAAAATAATGTACCAAACGACTCCAAACATTTGCCACTTATTTACGGTAAATACAGTTCGCAAATAAACGCGATTCGCTTGAATTCACGCTTCTGCGTTAACCAAATTCATGCTTACAAAATAACGTCATCTTGTAGAAAAAAAGGTGGTTGGTTGAATTGGGGGAAAAACTCTTGTAATCTAAATAATGTGAATATGTTGTTTGCTATGCCTTCAAATGAGATTCAAGAATGTGGACTTGTGATTACAACTTTCTATCGCAACCACCAATGCCATCGTCTTATCACATTTCTCTCCTCAGCTCCTTTGTAGGGTTTAATAATAAGTGATAAGGTTAGAATAGTCAACAATTTAGAATAGTTTTGTTTCTTCTGAGAAATCACGGTTCAATGTTTCAGATTTAAAAATATTCGTAGCGAATTTTAAATCACAATATTGCTAATACCCATGATTCATCTTAATAAAGCTCTGACCATCGTGGGGATTTTACTAAATCCGCAAATGACAAAAACCAACAGCAAAATCGTGAGAACTAACTTAGCACCAAACAAACACTAAACCGTCTGCACCTGCAGCATCGACATTATCGTCTTGGCTCGAGGCATGCAAACTCCACCGGCTAAAACATCCCATCTCATAAAACATTCATTACCCCATTCTCAAATAGGTTCGTCATCGTTGTCTTGACCGGCCAGGGGGGGACCCACAATCCGGTGCATCCGGTATCATTTCGCGGAGGTCACCACGACCTGGCTGCAAGCGTTTTTTAACACCTCAATCACCTGTCTCGCGCGTTAGGGTACAATTACGATTACCGACATCGGGGTACCTTTTAATTTGGCTGGGATTTTTGTGTATAGTTAATTAAAGTGTTGACCTTGGAGCAGTTTAATGTTTGCTGATGATTAGATCAGCGCGAGCTTACGGTTGGTGGTGATGATGCTCGTAAGTTCTGGAAATCGGTGTATCTGATTGAAATTTGAATGGATTCGTCATAAACGGATCTTGGCTACTTGAAAACAATTAGTTGTGGATGCATTTTTTTAGTTAGATAATCAATGTTTGTTTATTTTTGTAATAGAGTAGTTCTCGCGGCGGGCGCTCTAAAATTCTTTGTGTAAATATGGGTTTTCGGCGCCGTCGCTCCGTGCCATACTTTCATACACTTAGGAGCCCAGGGCGGCGGAGTCCTTGTAGATAAAAAGGAAGACACTAGTGGTTGGTACTAGCAATGGTGGCCGACAGCTATAAAGTCAACTTCGTTTCGTAGTTCTCTATAATCTTTTTTTCTTCTTTGAAACTTTGTCTATGTTAAAAGCAGCAATTTTTCATCATTAGTTTTTTTTTTTTTCACACAAGTCTCCATACAATTTTACACCTCGGCTTACTCAAAATTTCGAAAAAAACGTATTTTTCATCGAAAAAAAAAATTACAAAAATGGTTTCAAAATTCTGCCATTTTTCGTAACTTGACTGTAAAAAAATTGAGACATGTCATTTTAAGAGAAATTTAATGTACTTTTCGAATCTGCAATAACACAGGAGGGTATTTTTTGATTTAGAATAACAATTTCTATAAAAATGTCGTGTTTTTTTCTAACTGTTTTAACTTTTAAACATTGAATTAATTTCAAACACTTCGATGCCAACATTTCAAAAAGCATCATGTACAAACCATCCTTTTTGAGAAAAACGCATTTGAATGTTAGGCATCATTTTTCAATTCCCATTTTAATATAAAAGCAAAAGAAGATGTTCTAATGATAACAAACGATGAAAAACGTTGCTTTTATTGATACTTGATCATCCATATTCAATAAAACATTAATTCCGTAAGTTTATTTGAGAAAAACAAACATAACGTCTATATCACCCTGCTGTCATTGAGGGGGACGCTTTGTTATGATTCGTTTTTCTTCGCCGAATGTACATGGAGCTTTTTTCTTGATGCTTTTTTTTTTCGTCACGAGGTTCATGTAGTCTTTTATTTGACAGGTTGACAGGGCTATATAAACAGGCACTGCTGATGCCAGAGATTTTGTTTATGTAACTTAATTTTAAATCATGGTTAAACAGACTTTACTGAAGTAACTTTTGCTCATTTTTGGTGGAGAGGTAGCTTATTAGGAGTACTTTCAGAATATGCAATAACCCAGAAAGTGTCAAAATGTACATGATGCCTTTTGAAATGTTACCGTTGACTTGTTTTTGCTTATGAATCGCAAAAATTTGGACTGAAATGTTAGTGAATGGCATTTTTTAGGTCTCAAATAAGCTGATAACATAAAAACAATCGATATTTTACATAAAAAAATGCTACAATTTAAGGAAATCAAAACCATAAATTTCTGTTTTGCCTTCCCGAGTTGCATTGTTAATTTGATTTGGTTAACCGCGGTGGATTTTCTTGAAATACTTCGAACTGTCAAAAATCCACCAAAACATCTACCACATTGATCACACAAAAAACTGTGGTAGAAAAGTATCCAGCGGTAGATCCTTTGGTGGATTTTTGACAGTTCGAATTATTTCAAGAAAATCCACCGCGGTTAACCAAATCAAATTAACAAAAGCCCTCCGGTGTTTCGGATGCCTATGAAATATTTCAGTGAAAGGTTTCACATTTTTGGTAAACTCATATTTTTATTTAAATTAATTGTTTTGACATTTACCACAGCGTCCAAACTAATTTTATTTTATAGAAAGTTGATGTAACAATTCATCAAATAACATAGTTGTGACATTTATTATGCGGACTTATATCCAAATAATTGATAAAACAAGATGAGGTGTCCGGGTTTCGAAGCGTTCGGGAATTATAAGCATGACGTTAGGTAAAAAGAATTTTTTTATGTAAAAAAAAACATTTTTTCTTGATAGACTAGAAAACGGTGTAATTTATCAACAAAAAAATGTACATTTCGATTAAAAATTTGTTTGTAAAAGGAAGTCAATATGTTGCCACTTAATTTTATCGACTTTCAAAAAAAAAAAAAAATATTTTAAAATAATTGGCAACACTGCCAAATGAATTTTGATCGTCTTGCGTAACCCAGTCACAAAAAATGCTAGGTGAACTGATTTTGCTAGAATCTTACTAGAATGGTTCTAACTTTTCTCACAGTATGTTGCTAGAATTGTCCTGGGTTGATCTTGAAATTTTAATATTATTTTTACTTTTTAAAAATGGTTATTGTTTTACTTTGATTATCAAAAAATGCCAGGTGAGCTGACTTTGCTAGAATCTTGATAGAATGGTTCTAAGTTTTCTCAGCTCTGTTAGAACGTTAAGAACCTTAACAGAATGTCGTGATTCATTTTGTGAGCTATATAGTTTTGCTGAATCCACTTAAATCAGGGGTGCTCAAAGTTTTTGAATGGCGGGCCAAATTTTAAGCTGACGTGAGCTTGCGGGCCAAATGTAAAAAATGATTATTTTAAAAAATAAATTACATTACTGAAAAAAACATTTCTCATGCGAAGTTTTTTTTTGGTTGGAAATTCCATGTATTTTTTACATTTTCGTCATTTAAATATGAAGAACAAAAAAAAAAAATTTCCAACCGTTTTTGTTCAAAAATGCTTTTCTAATCAGTTGGCTCAAATCTTTGAAAATCAACAAAGCTAAAAGAAATGGAAAAAATCTTTTTTATTGCAATTTGGACACCTCAAAAACTATTGAAATCAGGTTAGGCAGCTGCAAATATTGTTGTAAGAAATTTATATACATTTAGTGGCTGAAAACGTTTGTTATTTCTAAATTATAATGAATTTAATGCACTTTTCCTTAAATTCATTTAAATTTAAATGATGACTAAAAAAATAAAAGGGGTGGCACAAGCTTTGTAAAATGGTGTAATTCCACTTTTTAATAAAGTGCAACAATTACGATAAAGCGTTACAAAAAGTGTTTTCAACAATTATTCCTTAAATTTCAATAAAACTTTAATAAATTTTGGAATGCTTAACCAAATGTTTCATAATCCAAACGTCATGAGTTCAAATCCCAAGGTTGAAGGTTTCTAAAACGAAAAAAGTTTGAGGCTCAGCCCATACGAAAATGTTGCAATATAAGTTTTTAATTAGTATGGAATACCTATGTTTTTGCTATTTTGATTGTTTTCTACATAAGTCAAATTTGAAAGTATTATAACTAATTTCCAAAAATAATTGCAGAATTTGTTTGACAAAATTACAATTTTCAATCAACTTTTCAACTTCAATAAGAATGTTAAACAAGCAATTAGCGTCGTATAGCTGTGATCAAATCATTAATAAATCATTTCTTTAATATGAACATAAAAGCACTTTAAGAATTTTAATATAATGTTACAGATGGGTCAAAGGGCCATTTTACATGAACTTCTAAAATTTGTCCGCGGGCCACAAAAGCAATCACTTCGCGGGCCATACTTTGGTCACCCCTGACATAAATGAAAACTCAAAAATAAAAAAAAAGTTATCATAATATTGGCAATTTTTTGGAAGATTAAATCATTAAATTAGTATTAAATCTTAATGAAATTGATGAATTGAAATAACAGCGGTTCCGCCACTCTGCTAAAATTCGTCCTACCAACCTGTTCACCACCCAAAAATTTGCACCTCAAATTAAAAAAATCATTTACACTTGTTCGCTAATCAAACATCCCGCTCATATATTCACAACAGACACGTAACATTGTCACCTCTATCACTGCGCTCTACGTCTAGTCACGTCATCAAAACCCGCTTGGCCACGTGCCAGAACGTCCCCGTGTCGTCGGCGTCTCCCATATTGTCCGGTCCAAATCAATCAACAATCAAACTTAGCCGACTGCGAGGGATGCTGTGCTTTGATGCAAAATTAACGCTTTGTAAACAGCGATGTTTTGTGACAAGTTTGATGAGAGGTGCACTCGCTCACAGGTGGGATGGAAAATGCTCAGGAAAATGTTTTGACATTTTTTTTTTGTTGGTGTTGGGGGAACTCACCTTTTGCTCACAGTTTTCGGGCTGCTTCTCTCGGGATTGCGATTAGCATCCAGCATCCGAGTCGAGCACGATGACGAGGGTGATTTCTGGACGAGCTGCTGGACATTCAAATCACGTATCGTTCGGCAGAACAATGATCTCCATTCATCTTCTGGTTGTTTCAAGTGCTGCGCAAAATTGTTTTTTTCTTCTTTTCTAACTCCCCTGCCGAGATGAGAGTTTCGCACAAGCAGATATTTACGCCAAGTCTGCTTTGGCTACAATGGTATCATGTATACAACTCACATCACAAGCACAAACTCTTCAAAGGCCAGAACGGCAGCGACTCGTTAAGCGATTGATTTTCCTTCCGTTTTTCCTCTTTTTCTGCACTTC
Source organism: Culex pipiens pallens (assembly GCF_016801865.2). NCBI lineage: Eukaryota > Metazoa > Arthropoda > Insecta > Diptera > Culicidae > Culex > Culex pipiens. The sequence goes on from NC_068939.1 coordinate 10,192,912, forward strand.
TCTCTGCCCCCCCTCTGTGACGCTCTTCACGCTTTTCCAACGCTTTTCACGCCACTGATAAAAATAACATCCTCTCGAAAGTGATATTTTAAACACGCTTCATGTTCGCCTAATGTTTTCCTAATTTTCATTTTCCGTTTTCCACCAGCAGCACCAACAGCAAGGGGCGCTTCAATGCGTCAATTTTCGCGACCAGTGCGGAATGAGAAACTCAGCAAACCCACACACTCACACAGTTATCACAGCCGCTGTCCTTTTCGGCGCTCCAGCTGTCCTTACTGATACCGTCGTCCTCGTCGACGGCGTCGTTCCCGGAGAACCGCATTGCTCAAAGGACATTCTCACTCTGAGGCAAAGTGCGCGCCGCTGATGACTGCTGAGCAGAGAGTAAGTGTGGGGGCCTGCACGTTTTCACGGAAACTCTCAGTGAAAATCACGCTGAGAGGGAGAGAGAGAGGGAGAGCGGAATGTTTTTTTTTGTTTTTTTTTTCATCTTAGTGTGGCATTATCAGTGGGACCACGCGTTTGTTTGGTGGGTTAATGTTTGGCTGTCCATAGGGTATAATCGGGTATTCTAAGCATTTCGTCAGCTGTGTGCTATCTTGTGACAACGACCATTTAGTACTTTTCGAGTAAATCTATTTTTAAAGTTTGATGATAAATATTTTCAAAACTATGAATAGTAGAGCCAAACTTTTTGAAGCAATCGGTTCGTATACTATCGCTTAACAAACGCTCCAAGTTTCAACTAATTTGGTTACACCAGTTAAAAGATACAGTAAATTATGTAATCAAAAATCTGAAAAGCACGTGTCACAAGTGTGTTTTGAAAGTAAAATTGTACTACGTGTCACAAGTGTGCACAGAATTCCCATACAAACTAAAATGAGCTCAAATCAATGGTTTAATCGACTTAATCAGTATATTTTCAAAAACAAAAAATTGCATTGCCTTCAGAAAATGTGTATCAACATAAATTTGTGAAAAACAAGCAAAATTTTCCACATTTTCCAACAACATGTATGACGTATCACAAGTGTGCACGATCATTTTGATGATAAATTGGTATATGTCACAAGTGTGTATTGCGATATCCGGGAAACGGAAGCGAGTTTCCAAAATCGGGTTAAAGCATCTTGTAGTGTTTGTTAAGTATAGCAAAACGTCAACAATAACTCATTTTCGACCAAAATGGTCTATGTCACAAGATAGCACACAGCTGACGATTTGAATTTTGTTTTTTATGAATATATTGTCTTTCTGACTTTCGGTATCCAATTCACCATTAATATTTTTTTATCTCAATTTTACTTATTATGAGTGAAACTTCAAGCTTTTTTTTTATTTGGATGAAACTTAATTTATTAAAATCCAAACCCGGCTGGATAAATTCCAAATTTGAGCACAATCTGACCGCGGGAACCTCTTCCCCGTATTTTTTAAGTTTGTATGAAAAAAAAACATTTTTTACCTGTGAGCAATTCTTTGAGACTAAGGATAACGATTGATTTATTTTTATTTTTTTCATTTCGATGAAATTTTTTTTTATAACCCAAGAAGTAATTTTGCATCAATAGATCGTCCATACAAGCCTCCATACTTTTTTGCAATTGTCCATACAAAGGCCATTGAAAATATCAAAAAAATATATCTTGAGAACGGATTTTCTGATCGATCTGGTGTGTTCGGCAAAGTTTTGCTTAAAACTTTTCAAAAAAATATAAAAAGTAAGCCTTCAACAAAAACAAAATAGCGCAAAATAACCTTTTTTTTTAATTTAAATTTTTGGATATATTTTAGATGACAAAAAAGGCATCAAAATTCATTTTTAATTGTTGCGATTTTAATCTAAAAATCATAATTATTATTAAGTAAATGCCGATTGTCTTTTGTATTTTGTTTTTTTTTTATTTTTTACGTGTACAAAAAATGAGAATAAAAAAAAACTACGGATTTTTTTTTTTGGCGTGAAATGTCCAATTAATAAAAGGATGATTTTTACAGAGAGTTTCTATTTTTTGGAAAAGTTCTTATAAAAATACCTACAACTTTGACGAAGACAACAAATCGATCAAAAAATCTGTTCTAAAAATACTGATAATTCAATATTATAATAGTATTTTTGTATGGACGGTTTCCACACATGAACAAATTTGTATGAACAAACCTATGGTGTAAAACGACTTTTTTTGGTCATAGGAAAAGAACACACAAAGTTTCATCCAAATAAAAAAAAAAGCAAAGCAATCCACTTTAAGGTGAAGCCGTTGATCATTTTCGAAGAAAATTGATCATCACTCTAAAATATTCTGTATTAAATTCAATTTATCGAATTTCTATACCAAAACGAATCAGCATGTGCCGGTTGTTGCCTTCTTGAAGCAACTGCAGGAATTTTTGATCTAAATCAAATGTGTTTCAAAATTTATATAATTTTGTGATACAATCATTGACGTCCTAGTTGGCAATCATTGATTAATGATGATTTTCATAACTTTAAGAGGAATGGGATCATCGTTACCAAAAGGTATCAACGCATGTAGGGTACTATTTTGAACAACTTGTTGAAGGAATTTTGACAAAATATTGATATCGACGGAAAATTTATATATTTGAATGAAAAATCATGGCAATGATGGAAGTCTTTACGTTAACGACCCCCAGGTCTTGTGTGGTCTCTGTTGCAAGTTTCTGCTCATTTCTAGGCGTCCGAAGGTTATGTGTGGTGAGTAGAGTGCCCAGAATATGGGACTTTTTTCAAAACCTCGCTCCACAAGCTGAATATTGTTCCTTGAGCTATTTTAGGACTCTGAGCCAAATATGAGCAAAATCGGTCAACATTTACCCATTGATACTCGAAGGTTTGTATGGGAAAAATAAAATAAAATGTACGGAAATCTCAATTTTCTAACAGTTTAGTCTGTATGGTACGTTACTTCCATCCAAATATTCCCAAAAGTGACATTCCCATTGAAAATTTAATGCTTTACAACTTTGTAGAACATACCAAAGCTGTAAAACTCATTTTTGTATGAACTATTTTTTTCGCCATCTTCAGGCTCAGGTATCAATGGGTTAATCTCAACCAATTTCGCTCAAAATTTGCATCTGCTTAAAATAACCCAAAAAACCGTTTTTCACTTGTGGAGCAGGGGGTCATTTTTTCTGGGCACCCTAATATCCAGGTTTTTAAGCGAAAATGGCGTTCGAAAGGTGAACGCCCGAAATGTCAAAATCACGCAGTGGTACCAACATTACGAAAAAAGTGTGCCATGGCATGACAGCCACATTTTTTTTCTAATGTTGGTGCTACTGCGCGATTTTGACATTTCGGACGTTCACCATTCGAACGCCATCTTCGCTTAAAAACCTGGATACACTAAATCCCCTAAATACGCTCCCCCCGATTGCGCCTCCCCCGTTTTGCGCCCCCCGAATTGCGCTCAAACCCCGAAATAACGCTCCCCCCAAATAACGCTCTAATTGGCGCAAATCGGGGGAGCGTTATTTCGGGGTTTTGGCGTAAAATGGGGTTTTCTTTTTTAATGTACTTTATTTACATATAAATGAAACATTTGTATAAGGGGTCATCCACAAAACACGAATAAGGGGCCATCCACAAATCTGAGTATCCAAGAACTCCCGGAAGTCATGCCCTAGATATCTACCTGATCATCGAGAGTCTATATGGGTCTATTAACCATCGGTATAGCTTCAGGTAGCTTCAGTAAACCACGATGGATACTCTGGGGTACGTTGGATTGTTATGGGTCCTCCAGGAACTCCATGGAGTTATGACCTGATGATCTACCTGATCAACGGGGGTCTATATTGGTATATTAACCATCGGTATAGCTTCAGGTAGCTTCAGTGAACCACGATGGATACCCTTCGCCATGTTGGATTGTTATGGGTCCTCCAGGAACTCTCGGAAGTTATGACCTGATGATCTACCTGATCAACGGGGGTCTATATGGGTGAATTAACCATCGGTATAGCTTCAGGTAGCTTCAGTGAACCACGATGGATACTCTGGGGTACGTTGGATTGTTATGGGTCCTCCAGGAACTCCATGGAGTTATGACCTGATGATCTACCTGATCAACGGGGGTCTATATTGGTATATTAACCATCGGTATAGCTTCAGGTAGCTTCAGTGAACCACGATGGATACCCTTCGCCATGTTGGATTGTTATGGGTCCTCCAGGAACTCTCGGAAGTTATGACCTGATGATCTACCTGATCAACGGGGGTCTATATGGGTGAATTAACCATCGGTATAGCTTCAGGTAGCTTCAGTGAACCACGATGGATACTCTGGGGTAGGTTGGATTGTTATGGGTCCTCCAGGAACTCCATGGAGTTATGACCTGATGATCTACCTGATCAACGGGGGTCTATATGGGTGAATTAACCATCGGTATAGCTTCAGGTAGCTTCAGTGAACCACGATGGATACTCTGGGGTAGGTTGGATTGTTATGGGTCCTCCAGGAACTCCATGGAGTTATGACCTGATGATCTACCTGATCAACGGGGGTCTATATTGGTATATTAACCATCGGTATAGCTTCAGGTAGCTTCAGTGAACCACGATGGATACCCTTCGCCATGTTGGATTGTTATGGGTCCTCCAGGAACTCTCGGAAGTTATGACCTGATGATCTACCTGATCAACGGGGGTCTATATGGGTGAATTAACCATCGGTATAGCTTCAGGTAGCTTCAGTGAACCACGATGGATATTCTCGGTTACGTTGGATTGTTATGGGCCATCCAGGAACTCTCGGGAGTTATGACCTGATGATCTACCTGATCAACGGGGGTCTATATGGATGTATTAACCATCGGTATAGCTTCGGGTAGCTTCAGTGAACCACGATGGATACTCTGGGGTAGGTTGGATTGTTATGGGTCCTCCAGGAACTCTCGGAAGTTATGACCTGATGATCTACCTGATCAACGGGGGTCTATATTGGTATATTACCCATCAGTATAGCTTCAGGTAGCTTCAGTGAACCACGATGGATACTCTGGGGTACGTTGGATTGTTATGGGTCCTCCAGGAACTCCATGGAGTTATGACCTGATGATCTACCTGATCAACGGGGGTCTATATTGGTATATTAACCATCGGTATAGCTTCAGGTAGCTTCAGTGAACCACGATGGATACCCTTCGCCATGTTGGATTGTTATGGGTCCTCCAGGAACTCTCGGAAGTTATGACCTGATGATCTACCTGATCAACGGGGGTCTATATGGGTGAATTAACCATCGGTATAGCTTCAGGTAGCTTCAGTGAACCACGATGGATACTCTGGGGTAGGTTGGATTGTTATGGGTCCTCCAGGAACTCCATGGAGTTATGACCTGATGATCTACCTGATCAACGGAGTCTATATGGGTGTATAAATCATCGGTATAGCTTCAGGTAGCTTCAGTGAACCACGATGGATACTCTGGGGTAGGTTGGATTGTTATGGGTCCTCCAGGAACTCCCGGGAGTTATGACCTGATGATCTACCTGATCAACGGAGTCTATATGGGTGTATAAATCATCGGTATAGCTTCAGGTAGCTTCACTGCACCACGATGGATGCTCTGGAGTTCGTTGGATTGTTGGACCCATATAGACCAACCCTCGTTGATCAGGTAGATCATCAGGTCATAACTCCCTAGAGTTCCTGGAGGACCGATAACAATCCAACGTACCCCAGAGTATCCATCGTAGTTTACTGAAGCTACCTGAAGCTATACCGATGGTTAATATACCAATTTAGGCCCCCGTTGATCAGGTAGATCATCAGGTCATAACTTCCGAGAGTTCCTGGAGGACCCATAACAATCCAACCTACCCCAGAGTATCCATCGTGGTTCACTGAAGCTACCCGAAGCTATACCGATGGTTAATACATCCATATAGACCCCCGTTGATCAGGTAGATCATCAGGTCATAACTCCCGAGAGTTCCTGGATGGCCCATAACAATCCAACGTAACCGAGAATATCCATCGTGGTTCACTGAAGCTACCTGAAGCTATACCGATGGTTAATTCACCCATATAGACCCCCGTTGATCAGGTAGATCATCAGGTCATAACTTCCGAGAGTTCCTGGAGGACCCATAACAATCCAACATGGCGAAGGGTATCCATCGTGGTTCACTGAAGCTACCTGAAGCTATACCGATGGTTAATATACCAATATAGACCCCCGTTGATCAGGTAGATCATCAGGTCATAACTCCATGGAGTTCCTGGAGGACCCATAACAATCCAACCTACCCCAGAGTATCCATCGTGGTTCACTGAAGCTACCTGAAGCTATACCGATGGTTAATTCACCCATATAGACCCCCGTTGATCAGGTAGATCATCAGGTCATAACTCCATGGAGTTCCTGGAGGACCCATAACAATCCAACCTACCCCAGAGTATCCATCGTGGTTCACTGAAGCTACCTGAAGCTATACCGATGGTTAATTCACCCATATAGACCCCCGTTGATCAGGTAGATCATCAGGTCATAACTTCCGAGAGTTCCTGGAGGACCCATAACAATCCAACATGGCGAAGGGTATCCATCGTGGTTCACTGAAGCTACCTGAAGCTATACCGATGGTTAATATACCAATTTAGGCCCCCGTTGATCAGGTAGATCATCAGGTCATAACTTCCGAGAGTTCCTGGAGGACCCATAACAATCCAACCTACCCCAGAGTATCCATCGTGGTTCACTGAAGCTACCCGAAGCTATACCGATGGTTAATACATCCATATAGACCCCCGTTGATCAGGTAGATCATCAGGTCATAACTCCCGAGAGTTCCTGGATGGCCCATAACAATCCAACGTAACCGAGAATATCCATCGTGGTTCACTGGAGCTACCGGAAGCTATACCGATGATTAATTCACCCATATAGACCCCCGTTGATCAGGTAGATCATCAGGTCATAACTTCCGAGAGTTCCTGGAGGACCCATAACAATCCAACATGGCGAAGGGTATCCATCGTGGTTCACTGAAGCTACCTGAAGCTATACCGATGGTTAATATACCAATATAGACCCCCGTTGATCAGGTAGATCATCAGGTCATAACTCCATGGAGTTCCTGGAGGACCCATAACAATCCAACCTACCCCAGAGTATCCATCGTGGTTCACTGAAGCTACCTGAAGCTATACCGATGGTTAATTCACCCATATAGACCCCCGTTGATCAGGTAGATCATCAGGTCATAACTCCATGGAGTTCCTGGAGGACCCATAACAATCCAACCTACCCCAGAGTATCCATCGTGGTTCACTGAAGCTACCTGAAGCTATACCGATGGTTAATTCACCCATATAGACCCCCGTTGATCAGGTAGATCATCAGGTCATAACTTCCGAGAGTTCCTGGAGGACCCATAACAATCCAACATGGCGAAGGGTATCCATCGTGGTTCACTGAAGCTACCTGAAGCTATACCGATGGTTAATATACCAATTTAGGCCCCCGTTGATCAGGTAGATCATCAGGTCATAACTTCCGAGAGTTCCTGGAGGACCCATAACAATCCAACCTACCCCAGAGTATCCATCGTGGTTCACTGAAGCTACCCGAAGCTATACCGATGGTTAATACATCCATATAGACCCCCGTTGATCAGGTAGATCATCAGGTCATAACTCCCGAGAGTTCCTGGATGGCCCATAACAATCCAACGTAACCGAGAATATCCATCGTGGTTCACTGGAGCTACCGGAAGCTATACCGATGATTAATTCACCCATATAGACCCCCGTTGATCAGGTAGATCATCAGGTCATAACTTCCGAGAGTTCCTGGAGGACCCATAACAATCCAACATGGCGAAGGGTATGCATCGTGGTTCACTGAAGCTACCTGAAGCTATACCGATGGTTAGTTCAACCATATAGACCCTCGATGATCAGGTAGATATCTAGGGCATGACTTCCGGGAGTTCTTGGATACCCAGATTTGTGGATGGTCCCTTACACGTGTTTTGTGGATGACCCCTTATATAAATATTTCATTTATTTGTAAATAAAGTACATTAAAAAAGAAAACCCCATTTTACGCCAAAACCCCGAAATAACGCTCCCCCCGTTTGCGCTCAAACCCCGAAATAACGCTCCCCCGAATTGCGCTCTCCCCCGGTGTGCGCCCCCCCAAAAAGAGCGCACATGGGGGATTTAGTGTACAAATAATTTCTATGATGCCTTTGGGCATGCCCATCCAGGCTTGAAGAAAATAATAATTTATATCATAATTAAGGACTGAAAATTAGACAAACCATCAAAGTTTCTTCAAGGGTCAAGTGGTAAGTTTTTCGAACGAAGCAAATTCTGGATTTGTTCTAAAAAACAAACATTCTCTCTTGAAAAAGAAAAAAGGATTTTAATTTGATCAATTAAAATTTTTAAACTCAGCAATCTCGGAAAACGCAGGTCAATTGATAAGAACTTATTATAATTAAAGAGGGAAGATCTAACAAAGTAACTGGTAATACAAGTGATTAGTTTTTCGTGGTATCCATTTCGTTAAAATATAATTTTTTGATAATATTTGTAAAAAAATATCATGTCATTATAAATCCAACGCCCTGACGTTTTTTTCTTGTTTAATTTAGAGCAGAATGTTAATCACTTATTTAAAACACCGAATTTAATCTAAAAACTTGGGTCATGTTTTGACATATTTTCCTTTTTGAACATTTCAACATTTCTGGAGTTTTTTTTAAATGGTCCAATAAACCAATTTTTTCAGTTTTTGTTTTTTGGGTGTTTTTGAAACCGCCTTGAGTCAGGGGTATTAAAAACACCCAAAAAGCAAAAAAAAATCCAGATTTATTTGATAACCCATTTTTTCAAAAATAAAATCATGGGTTAAGTTACTAGGAAACACCAGTCCCTGCTATAAATAATAGTCTCTCTGATTTTTTTTCCTCCGCAAAACCCTCTCCTATCTCACACTAAAAACATCGACCGTGTAAACAACCGGCGCGATCTCACTCACTAAATTCCTCGGAAGCTGCGAGAGAGACGCTTCACTATCTACAATTGAGTACTTTTTAGTCTCTTACCACCGTCAAACTCATCCAAATCAGAACCAGACGCAAGCTATAGAAACACATGTAAAGCAGATGCGTCTCTCATTGATCTGATTTGTTTCACTTTTTTTTTGTTCCGGAATCCGGATTCGTTGTTCTTTTCCGATTTCTCGATTGCAAACACAACAAAATGCGTGTTCTGTTCAAGTTCTAGTTTGCGTGAGAGAAATTTGCAGCACAGTTAACAGACCTTGGACTTGTTAATTAGAACGCGATTGTTTTGTTTCCGACATTCAACTTTAACCTTATTTTGCGCACTTGCGGGGTCAATGTTTGTTCGCAGACTAGTTGGAACTCAGTGTTTCTGTATACTTTTTTGCATGCTCTTTTTGACTGGTTCTCCCAAACTTTGGCATGTCGGGATTCTGCGCACAGAGCCACTAACAATAATAGCTATTTGTTTGGGTGGAACAAATATTAAAAATTCTTGAAATATTTTTGTTTAAAAAATTGTACAATTAAAAAAAAAGATTTTTTCAATAACAAATAAATTGGTGTGATACCTAAAAAAAAACAATGATTTTTCAAATTTGGGCTTTCAAAAAAGGTTTTTTTTTTAAACTCTAAATTAAAAGAAACATAGAAAGAAACTCTCAACAGCTTCTTGGATACTTCCTCAACAAGAAAACGATAGGATTCAGCCGCCTTTTCATTATTGAAACCATTTACATTAAAGCTGCACACTGCAAGGATAGCCATGCTGAAACAAGTTGTAGCGGCATTCAGAAAGGTTGTCAGGTGCGGTAATTTATGCAACCGATAACAATCTCTTCTATAGCTAAGGTTACAATGTGGTTGTAGTACTGGTCATTTCACCCAATGATGTCACAGAGTTTCCAATGGAAAATATATTTCACGCTTTAAACATCAAACCACACTGCATCTCCACCGATTCTGAATGTCTCAATTGCTTGAACTAACTCAGTCTGCGCGATAGAACAAGCTGCACCACTCAAAGCAGTTCTCCATATCAGTTGCAACGTTCTATAGAGGTGGACTATGTGCATGCGATGAACGACGAGGTCGGCCACGCGGAACTCGGGTCCAGTATCTCGGCTTATAGCGGAGAAGTGATTTAGCAAACTGGCCGGCGGGCGATCGTTTATATTCCAATCTAATAAACATCAACGAGGCCAGCGAGAAAGTGGCAGCCGCCGCAGGTCAGGTCTGGATGGGATACACTTGGGCTGGATTTAGAATGCTAGGACTAATAAAACATTTTGTATTTGATGTATGCTTGTATGAACGATAATTTATTTTATGTCAAATAATTAATGTAATAAATTGATAAAATCAAACTATTTTTGGTTTGGTTTTGGTTTTGTTTTTTGAGAGCTTTATATCTTAATGATTTAATATGGGTAAAGTGATACAATTTTAAAATTTATAATTGATCTTTTTCCAGCTATAAGAAATTTATAGAGATTCACCATTCTTTTTTGTAAGACTTTAAGAATTTGCAAATAAAAGGTTTAACCAGTGCTTTTGAACTCACAGAAGTTCACTTTTCTTTATCATGAAATTTGATGGCAAATCTCAAAAAAGAAGGGTAAATTTTGACCTCCGTGTACGCACGAGAGCAAGCAGCAGTCTAGTGCTCAGTGCTCCATCGTTTTTTTGATTTTTTTTCGCCGTAATTGATTGTGATTACCCGCGAGTTTGCTTATCCCGTACGCCAAAGGCCGGCCGTGGCCGTGGCAGTTCGAGTGCGGCCAGGGATGCCACATTTGAAGATTTTCGAGCACAGGCTCAATGCTCAAACGTATTGTTTTGCCATGTTATTCGATGATTTTTTATTAAATGAATGACTCACGAAAAAGATAACAACGTTTTGCTTCTTTTGCCAAAAACAGATTTGTAAAATATTATTTTGCCATCAAGTTAAACTCATTTGCGTTTTTGTGATGTGCCCGAAAATCTTCAAAATCTGGCATGCCTGAGTGCGGCCTCGAAAAACCCGCGAAGTTCGTCTACCGGCCGTGTGCAAAAAGGTAAACAAACCAACGCCGTGTCGACCGCCATCGCGCAGGGGAGCGTGAGCGCAGAAGGAATCGACAAAAAGTTACTACACCCCGGATATGTTCCGAGATCACCAGTGCGAACCCGTTCAGGTACTTCCGGTGCCACGACCAGTGGCTCATCAACATCCGCCAACATTCCCATCAGAAACGAGTTCCAGATGCTGAAAAAATTATTTCATAGTTCTAGCCAATTTTAGTAAAGTCCCAAAGGGGGTATATCAAATAATTAAAAAAATCAACTTTCAAAATTTCAACTTTTTAGAATAATTTTAGCTTAAGGAGTCCATTTCATGGTCAAATTAATGACCCTGACGAAATTGGTCAAAATTAACCCATAGTTCTAGCCAATTTTAGCAAAGTCCCTTAGGGGGTACATCAGACAATTAAAAAAAATCAACGTTCAAAATTTCAACTTTGTAGAATAATTTTAGCTTAAGGACCCCATTTCATGGCCAAAATAATGACCCCGACGAAAATGGTCAAAATTATCCCATAGTTCTAGCCAATTTTAGCGAAGTTCTTTAGGGGGTATATCAAATAATTAAAAAATCAGCTTTCAAATTTTCAACTTTTTAGAATAATTTTAGCTTAAGGACCCCATTTCATGGTCAAATTAATGACCCTGACGAAATTGGTCAAAATTATCCCATAGTTCTAGCCAATATTAGCAAAGTCCCTTAGGGGGTATATCAAACAATTATAAAAAATAAACTTTCAAAATTTCAACTTTTTAGAATAATTTTAGCTTAAGGACCCCATTTCATGGTCAAATTAATGACCCTGACGAAATTGGTCAAAATTATCCCATAGTTCTAGCCAATATTAGCAAAGTCCCTTAGGGGGTATATCAAACAATTATAAAAAATAAACTTTCAAAATTTCAGCTTTTTAGAATAATTTAAGCTTAAGGACCCCATTTCATGGCTAAAATAATGACCCCGACGAAATTGGTCAAAATTAACCCATAGTTCTAGCCAATTTTAGCGAAGTTCTTTAGGGGGTATATCAAATAATTAAAAAATCAGCTTTCAAATTTTCAACTTTTTAGAATAATTTTAGCTTAAGGACCCCATTTCATGGTCAAATTAATGACCCTGACGAAATTGGTCAAAATTATCCCATAGTTCAAGCCAATATTAGCAAAGTCCCTTAGGGGGTATATCAAACAATTATAAAAAATAAACTTTCAAAATTTCAACTTTTTAGAATAATTTTAGCTTAAGGACCCCATTTCATGGCTAAAATAATGACCCTGACGAAATTGGTCAAAATTATCCCATAGTTCTAGCCAATATTAGCAAAGTCCCTTAGGGGGTATATCAAACAATTATAAAAAATAAACTTTCAAAATTTCAACTTTTTAGAATAATTTTAGCTTAAGGACCCCATTTCATGGTCAAATTAATGACCCTGACGAAATTGGTCAAAATTATCCCATAGTTCTAGCCAATATTAGCAAAGTCCCTTAGGGGGTATATCAAACAATTATAAAAAATAAACTTTCAAAATTTCAGCTTTTTAGAATAATTTAAGCTTAAGGACCCCATTTCATGGCTAAAATAATGACCCCGACGAAATTGGTCAAAATTAACCCATAGTTCTAGCCAATTTTAGCGAAGTTCTTTAGGGGGTATATCAAATAATTAAAAAATCAGATTTCAAATTTTCAACTTTTTAGAATAATTTTAGCTTAAGGACCCCATTTCATGGTCAAATTAATGACCCTGACGAAATTGGTCAAAATTATCGCATAGTTCTAGCCAATATTAGCAAAGTCCCTTAGGGGGTATATCAAACAATTATAAAAAATAAACTTTCAAAATTTCAACTTTTTAGAATAATTTTAGCTTAAGGACCCCATTTCATGGTCAAATTAATGACCCTGACGAAATTGGTCAAAATTATCCCATAGTTCTAGCCAATATTAGCAAAGTCCCTTAGGGGGTATATCAAACAATTATAAAAAATAAACTTTCAAAATTTCAGCTTTTTAGAATAATTTAAGCTTAAGGACCCCATTTCATGGCTAAAATAATGACCCCGACGAAATTGGTCAAAATTAACCCATAGTTCTAGCCAATTTTAGCGAAGTTCTTTAGGGGGTATATCAAATAATTAAAAAATCAGCTTTCAAATTTTCAACTTTTTAGAATAATTTTAGCTTAAGGACCCCATTTCATGGTCAAATTAATGACCCTGACGAAATTGGTCAAAATTATCCCATAGTTCAAGCCAATATTAGCAAAGTCCCTTAGGGGGTATATCAAACAATTATAAAAAATAAACTTTCAAAATTTCAACTTTTTAGAATAATTTTAGCTTAAGGACCCCATTTCATGGCCAAAATAATGACCCCGACGAAATTGGTCAAAATTAACCCATAGTTCTAGCCAATTTTAGCGAAGTTCTTTAGGGGGTATATCAAATAATTAAAAAATCAGATTTCAAATTTTCAACTTTTTAGAATAATTTTAGCTTAAGGACCCCATTTCATGGTCAAATTAATGACCCTGACGAAATTGGTCAAAATTATCGCATAGTTCTAGCCAATATTAGCAAAGTCCCTTAGGGGGTATATCAAACAATTAAAAAAAATCAGCTTTCAAAATTTCAACTTTTTAGAATCATTTTAGCTTAAGGACCCCATTTCATGGCCAAAATAATGACCCCGATGAAATTCGACAAAATTAATATACCAAAGAAACATCTTTTTCGAAAAAAAAAAAAAAAAAAACAGCAACAAATATTTGTAGGGGATGGCTCATTCTGAAGAATGTGCTATCTCGGCGAAAGAATTTCTTGAGAATAGCATTCTGAGAAATAATGTTGTCTGTGGAATGGGATATGTAAATGTGTTAATAGCCTTTTTGAAGCTGCAAATCAGATGTTGATACAAACTTTGGCAGAGACGAGTGTTTATACACGAGAAAAAAATAGTTTTAAATAAAATAGTTTAAAAGTACGAACAGTTATCTTTGCTGGACTTTTAAACTTATCTTGAATAGTTTCGTAAAAAAAATCGATTTATAACATATTTGGAAATGTGACATTCTTATACGAAAAGAAAAGTATTTTTTGAGTTTTCTATTTTATTTATTGAATTAAAATTGATTCTACGAACTAGATGTGCTTAAAACTATGAAAGGGAAGCCAAAAGCATTATAATTTATACATTGTTTCCAGTTTGTGCTCAATGCTTGCGGCAAAAAGAACGTATTGCTTGTTTGTTGGGTTAGTCACTGTATTTTTTTAAAACGGGAAGTTTATTTTCGAAACGAAATCATTGAAACGCGTTATTCAGAGAGTACGGCACCCACGTGGTGGTAGTGCACTCAGTGAACAAGGATTTCAATAATTTCTCTGTTTGTTTTTTGTTATCCGTTTTTTTTCTTAGAAACTTTGCACATGCAAGCTTTTCTTTTCCTTAGCACGCCACCGCGCTAGAACACGGAAAAGGTGTTTCTTAACTTGAACCTCGCTGAAGTGCCACGTGGCCTTCCGGAAGGGGGCTCGAGTTCCGTTTAGCGTGTCTTAAATAAATAAATTTTAATTTACCACTCTCCTGCCGCTTCCTTCACGGTGTGGTGGCCCTGATGATGACGACGGACACTGTCAGTGTCGAGCCAGCTGGATTTTTCCTCCACGCGAGTGTTTATCGATTCATATCCTTGTTCTTAACCTCGACATTCTTATCCTGGCTGGTGGTCGCACCTTCTGTGTGCTACTGCTAAATTATTCCTACAAACACACGTTGGATTTATCGCGGGTGTAACGGTTCGTACTTGGGGTTAACTAATCGGATTTTAACACTAAGCGTGCTTTTATTTAAAAATAGTGAAGATTGTTTAAATTTTATAGATATAAATGGTTAGTATTTCAATTCGTAGAATGATCTGGGATCCTTTATACAAAATTACGAATTACGTGAAAATTGCTTATGTGTTTAAAAAAATCATGGTTAAATTGTCTTGAGAAGGATAGTAGGACTCTCCATTCAGATGCATGATTTATATCCAGACAATAAATAAATGTATTCCAGTTAAAATGCTCAACAATGGACCATATCTCATTCCGGAGAGAATTCCTGAATGGGTCCATCATCCCGGTTTGCTTCATTCACCGCATCTCCATCGCATACTCTATTTAACGCCATTGTCGCATCATAAAGTAGTCTCGCAGAAGAAGAAAAAAAAGCTCTACTAATAGGTCCGTTTATATATATGTACAAGTTTGTTCCCTATGAATATTTAGCGCTTACGCCTCTCAGTCGTACGAACAACACGCACATCTTCCTCTGCCCTGGACGAAGTTTTCTCTAACATACAAAACTGCGCACTCGTTTATGCTAACTGTCTGATGTGTGGGGGTTAGGCTGGTTCTAATTTGACGAGTTCTTTGAACTAGTTACTATTGCTTAATAAAGGTTAAATTTGACTCCTGTTATATGATGGTAAGAATCATACCTAAATTTTTAACATTTTCAAATTAATCAGAGGCTGAATGACTAAATTTGATCAATTTACAGTTTTTGATAAGGTTGTTTGATGGACCTTTTTTCAACGTAATGTTACAATTTATTATCGCAAAAAACTGCAAAGTTATTCAAGGACATCCCACAAATTGAACCAGCCTATCGTGTATGTGTGCTTAATTGCGTATGTGTGTATGTTTATGTGTAAGATAAAATTGCGATACGAGGAGCCATCTGCGGAAACTGGAGCAGCGGCCAGACGATTCGTCGGTTTTGCAAACTGCTGCTGCTGCTGTAAAATTTGCGGTCTCTGCGATAGCAGCTGGTTGGCACCGTGTTTTGATAAGACTTAACAGTAAAAGTCATTCATTCGCCATTTGCTAGGCGTGCGTGCCCGGAAGCGGTTATTTTCGGTAATTTCACTCGCTCAGCCAAACTGATGATTTGAAGTACCGTGCGTCTCCATGCCTCTACTGCCAATTTCCCGTGATGCGACCTGTCCTACTTCGTTGCTTGGACTTGCTGACCGGGGGCAGAACCGGTGCCGCCACGGTTTCCTCGAATGATGACGGTGCGGGGCAACCTGGAAATACACAAGGCCATCAATCAATAACAGTCAAGCCAATTATAGGATATGAATTTTTAAAAATGCTTCAACAACAATCGATAACTCACGACAGACGGAGCAGCTCTCCTCGTCACTTCCGTCGCCGCACCCATCCCGTCCCGAGCACACGATGGCCGTCGAGCGGCAGTTTCCGTTCCCACAACGCAACGGGCAGAAATTCCGGCTCCGGCTGTTAGGCGTCGACAGCAGCTTCACGAAAAAGTTCGGCACCGACCGGGACCCGCACAGATGGGGCGGCTCGTCACTTCCGTCCCGGCAGGACACGATCGCGTTGCAGTACTCGTACTCCGGCAGGCACTCGCCGCTCCGGCACATGAACGTGTGCTCCGGACACTTGCGGCTCTTCCGGAAATCGCACCCGACCTCGTCCTCGCCCTGGGGGCACTGCGGTTTGCCGTCGCAGATTCCGGCCCGCGAGATGCAGCGGCCACTCTGCTCGCACCGGAACGACAGCGCCGGACAGTTGGTGATGTTGGCTTTCAGCGAAAAGTTGCACTCCTCGTCGGAGGCGTCGCTGCAGTCGGGGCGGCCGTCGCACACGAAGAACCAGCTGATGCAGATTCCGCTCGAGCGGCACTGAAATAGAATAACATTATTTTGCTTCATTTTTGTTAACTTTTAACTCAGTCCCTATGTACAGTAAAAAATTACAGCCAAGCATTTTGAAATCTCCCTAAAGTCCAATTTCCAGCCAAAAATAATGTCTAGAATAACATCTAAATGTCGGGAACAAATGCTATCGAATCATTCAAAGAAAACGAGCGCTTCCATAACATCCTCTTTTCCTACAGTAAATCCATGTAGGCGCTTAGTTCCTTAGAAGCTTTTATACCGTAATTTTGAGCTTTTTTCCGGAGACGAAAATGGAATCATTATACATAAAAAAGCAAAACCATACAATTAATAAACTATGGAATTTGAGGAATAAAATGACATGTTCAGTTAAAGATTATTCGGTTTAGGTTTCCAAAAGCTAATGACCGCATCGACCCGGTATCTTTACAAAAAAAAAAAAAAATGCACCCAAAAGTATAGCCCAGTCTTGTGAATTCAAAGGCCTTGGGACTTCGGATAATCGAACACATGTGAATTACTCTAAAGTGATTTTTTAAATCCAAGATGGCGGTGATAAAATATTGAGAATATGCATCTGCTGATTTAATTGGCAATCAATCATTTAAATTGGCAAAAATAGGGTCGTTGAATTCTGATTTGGTGCTAAAAATAAGATATACAAACTTTGGATAATAGAAACTTCGGATAATCGAGTCTGGACTACATTGGCGAGTAAAATGTAATTTCCTTCTTTTGTATCGTCCTATTTCTTACAAAAAAATTGAATGTTTTCAAATTTGGGTGTAAACTACTGCATTCATGCCAACTATAATAAACTGGATTTTTAACTTAATTAAAGTCAACACTAGAACAATATTGAAGAAAAAGCCAAACATATAGCAATGCCCAAAATATAATGTTAAAATAACAATATAATCAACTGTCAAGGATGACGCTAATTTTTAAATTTAAAATGCTTCATGAGGAATGTAAAATGAGAACTAAGTGGTTTCTGAACTGAGGACATATCTTAAAGAGGGCTGTTGGTAGCAATGATTAAATTACAAAAAAAGATTTTCTTAAGTGAGATTGTTAAATATTTATCTGTTCCATTCTGTTTAATATGAAAAACAATCCAACAACTAAGGCACATTCATCATTGTGATAATCTGAATGAAATAATTATTGTTGTTGTATTCGCTTTTATGTAACAGAATCTGTAAAACAGCTAAATGGACTACAAATAATCATAGCTGTGCTATCTTGGAGCCCGTCTGAACAATTTAATATGTGTTGGAGCCGTTGGAGATAAAATGAATCTTGACAAAATGCAAAATAATCTAGAATAAATAAATTAATATAATTCCAGCCATTTTATGATAAATTTACTTAATTTTAAATTGTTATCTGAAAAAATGCAGGTTTAAGAAAAAATATCTAAAAAATGTTTTTTTTTTAAAAGAGTGCAAAACTCCACAAAGCTTTCATAATTTTAAAATTGAAAATCGAACCAATAATTTCCAAGATATCTCGAGTTGAACTATTTTTTCACAAAAAGTCAAATAAGTACCTATTTTCTGAAAAGTCTTTGTTTCAAACTAAACTTTCCTTACATACCAAATCGATCAGAAAATCCCTTCTCAAGATACAGATTTACGCATAATCACATGCAAAATTTTGTATGACCAGCTCTCAAAATTGTGTTGAGCCTTGTATGCAAAATACTAATCATTCAAAATGGCTTCTTTTGACATAGGAGCAATTCTCTACCAAAACCGGAAATGGATTTTATTTGTATTTTTGATTTGGCTCAAACTTTGTGGGGGCCTTTCCTATGACCAAATAAGCTATTTTGTGTGATTGGTTCATCCATACAAGTCTCCATACAATTTTGGCTGCTGTCCATACAAAAATGCAAATATTCAAACAGCTGTAACTTTTGAGTGAATTTTTTGATCAATTTGGTGTCTTCGGCAAAGTTGTAGGTGTTGTTGAGGACAATTGAGAAAAAATAGGTACACGTACAAAAAAAATTTGCTGGTTTTTTAAATCAACTTTTTTTCACTAAAACTCAATTTCCCAAAAAACGTATTTTTTGATTTTCGAGATTTTTCGATATGTTTTAGGGGGCTAAAATCCGCAACTTTTGAGCCATAGAGAAACATGGTCAAAAAATCTGCCGCCGAGTTATGTATTTTTGAAAAAACAGTGTTTTTGGAAAAAATCGAAGTTTCATGCAAAAACAAGTTTGACATTATTTTTAATGCAAAATTGAATTTGCAATCGAAAAGTAATTTACAGATTTTTTGATAAAGGGCTCCGTTTTCAAGATATAGCCACGAACATTTTAAAAGGGCCAAACATTGAATATTACGCCCATTTAAAATGATAGTCTTTATTCAAAAATTTTCAAAATATTTTTTTCGAAAAGATCGCAAATTTTTTCATGTATTAACATTGATAATCGGACCATTAGTTGCTGAGATATGGTCATTAGAAAATGGTGGGTTGTTTTGGTGAGATTAAGAAAACTTCAATTTTCGTGTTTCTTTTTCTTAAAGCGGCTCTATCTCAGCAACCCGAGGTCCAATCTTCAATGTCTCTTAGAAAATTTTATAGCAAATTTTCTGAACTTTTCAAAAAAAATATTTTTAGAAATGGTCACTTTTGGTCACTATTTTTAAAAATTGTAAAACTGCAAAGATTTCGCTAAAATCAAATTTTTGGTGGCTATATCTTGAAAACGGAGCCCTTTATCAAAAAATCTGTAAAATACCTTTCGATTGCAAATTTAATTTTGCATTAAAAAATAATGTCAAACTGCATGAAACTTCGATTTTTTTTTCCAAAAATCACTGTTTTTTTCAAAAATTCATAACTCGGCGGCAGATTTTTTGACCATGTTTCTCTATGGCTCAAAAGTTGCGGATTTTTGTCCCCTAAAACATATCAAAAAATCTCGAAAATAAAAAATACGTATTTTGGGAAATTGAGTTTTAGTGAAAAAAAGTTGATAAAAAAATCTTAAATTTTTTTTTCCGTGTACCTACTTTTTTTTCTCAAAAGTCCTCAACAATACCTACAGAAAATGCACTCAAAATTTACAGCTATTTACATACCATTTTTGTATGGACCGCAGCCATAATTGTATGGAGACTTGTATGGGTGAACCAATGACGCAAAATAGCTTATTTGGTCATAGGGAAGGCCCCCACAAAGTTTGAGTCAAATCAAAAAATACAAAAAATAAAAATGGTCGAAATCGGCCGATTTCGTAGAGAGTTGCTCCTATGTGTTTTTTTTTTCTAAAAAGTCCTACAATTTCGCCCAAGACAGCAAATCGATCAGTAAATCCCTTCTTTAGGTACCGATTTTCGAATATTCACATGCCCATTTCGTATGTCAAGCCCGCAAAATTGTAAAGAGCCTAAGAAACTAATTATTTTAAATGACTTCTTTTGCTATTTGGATTGCATGAAAAATGTTTCGTGCAATGTATCACTCAAAAGTGCAACATGGAGCTAAACTTTCTGTCAAGCTTCTGGTTTCGCTCTATGTTACCGGCTCACATCTCTCTTTTTAATATCTTGGTGTAATAAATTAAAAATCTAAAAAAGCGAAATCCCACATTAGTTTCCTATTTGAAATCCAAATATGCTTGAAGAAAAAGTTTCTTAGAAATAGACAATCATTCAAAAAATTTCAGTTTTTAAAAATCAATTAAATCGGACCACCTCGCTACAATTCATTTTGCCAACATTAAACAAAAATCCGCCGCCAATCGGCGACCACAAACCTGAAACGTTCCCGGCGAGCAACCGGTGTTGGCAGCGTTGCAGATTCCGTCCGGCGACACCTGCGAGTGGGCACAGTCGCACCGGCCGAGCTCGTTGCAGTAGGTGTACGGGTCGGCCAGTTGGCACTGGCGGTTGTTGACGCACGCCAATCCGAGCGAAATTGGCCCATCGCCAAGATCAACACGTGTTCGAATACCTGTGGGTGGGGAGGGGAACGAAACGAAACGAAACATTAAGCCAATTCAATTTCATTGATTTAATTTTGTTTTACCCTGATGTTTTACTCTGATGCTGCCATCTGTGCTTGAAACGGGCGAAGCAGTGGTAGTACTAGTTGTGGTTGTGGTACTAGATGATGTGGTACTAGATGTGGTGGTGGTTAAATGTTCCGTTGTGGTTGTTAGCGCTTCGGTTTCCGACTCGGCAATTAGCGTTGCGACAGTCGTGGAAACTGGGGCTTCCGGTTCCATCAGCGTAGTCCGGCTGGCCAATCGAACCATGGTCGGCGTGGTATGCTCGGGGGTTTCGTCTTCGATTTCGTTCTCCTTTTCTAACCTATCGGTAGTTTCTTGCGTATCGTCAGCGCTGGACTCTTCATCTGTTGCTTCTTGTGCGGTGACGACATCCTCACGGCGGTTGATGTCGTTGAACTCCGTGGTTAATTCTCCTTCGGAACTATCGTTGATAGCTTCGTACGATTCTTGGTTGCTGTCACTCTTTGGAGTAGTTTCGTCTTCTCCCTCGATCAGGTTCGAGTGGTTCTCGTCGGAAATGTGGTTGTGCTTCTCGATTAGTTCAACCTGATTAACGGGATGAACGGAATGGAGTTTCAGGGGTTCGTCGATTTCTTCTCCGCCGTGACTTCCGCTGTCGTACTCGTAGCTCTCTTCCGTTGGCCTAGCGGTAGCCGCTTCCGACGAGTACTGATCATAGTCGGTGCTGTCGTGTTGATGACTGCTCGCGGTAGTCTCAACCGTATCATGCTCCTGACCTTCCTGGAAGTTGTTCTCGACATCCTGTTCGATAGCTGTATTTTTTTCGGTGTTTTCGTACTGCTCCAAGTGAGAAGTACTCTTGGAATCGTCATACGAATCATTCTTCTCCTCGCTCGTTCCGTACTCTTCGTCGTAGCTTCCGCTGGAGGTCGTACTATCCTCTCCGACCGGTTCCTTCTCCACCTGGACCTGCTCCTCAGCCTGCTGTCCCACCTTCTCATCGTCACCCTTTTTCACCACCAAATTCTCCACCACAATCGAATCGTCCTCGGTGGTGGTCGAAACCTGCTCCACTTCCGGTTTCTGCTGCTGAGGCTTCGCAAACCCGGGCAGCTCCTGCTCCAGCGTCGTGGTCGATTCCTTCACGCACGTCGGGCCAACCTGGCGCGCCGGCGACGTGCACTGGCACCGTCCGAACAGGTTCGGAATTAGAAAGTCGCAGTGACTTTCCCGGTCCCACATGCGGCAGTGCGCGTGGCTGTAGCAAACCGTTCCCGGCTGGGCGGCTGGAAGGGAGAAGAGGGACACAACATTAGCAATTTGGCCGCAAAAGTTTGCCGATTATGGAGGTTTGGGATCAATGGTCGCGCGCGTGCCACTATTCATATGCATGCAAGTGGTTATCAATTTATGGGACTGTGGCGGCCCCGTTTCCGGTTTGGCGAAACGCACACGTGCTGTCGCCGAGATTGATTTTTCGGGAACCCTGCCATCATTAGCGGGGTGAAAGGGGTTTCGAAATTGAAATTTGCTCAAGACTGGGCTATTTTGAGATGTGCTCTCGTTGTTGGGGGAGTCCCCGAAATGGGACTTTTTTCGTATCACCCAGGAAGTACACCCACGCAAAATTCTTTTTAAACTAAATAAAATCATCTATCAGAGCAATTTGCTTTCCAAAAAGCTTTTTTTTCTTGAAGAGTCTTCGTGAAATCATTCACTATTTGAATGAAATTGACTGTTTATTAAGGGTGACAAGAAACATTTAAAATTGTGTAAAATCTTAAGAGATTTAAGGGTCGCTTTTGATCGTCGAAGTTTGTACGGGAAAATTAGAAAAAATATATGGAGAAAAGCAAAAAAAAATAAAATCCTTCCAAAACATGACATTAAATGTTTCGGATCATTGGCAAGTTTGAGATTCTTATGTAAAATTTAATAACAAACAACTTTGTCCGAGATCGCTAAACGATCCGAATTAACCCTGACGAGTTATTAGCGATTTGAAGAAGCCGTTTTTGGATGAAAAGATTTATTTTTCATCAGCTTTAACAGTCTATAGCGACCCTTGAACCTTAACCAATTTGGTTGAAAATTAGCACATTTTCTTGTTTTTACCTTAAGAAACGAGCCAGGGGTATCCATGATGCCGATTTTTTTTATTGTCACCCTAAAATACACTCTAAAACTTTCCCGAAGAAAGTTTGCTCAAAAATCATCACAGCAAAAAAACGTTGAATTTTGGAATGTTGAAAATTCAGTAGATTGAATATTACCTCTTTTTTGAGTAATATTACCTAAAAAATGTGTAAAAATGTGAAGCTGATGAATATTCATAAAAAAAAAACTGATGACTTTTCATCATTCCTGGTGTAATATTACACATTTTTTCGACACAAAATCTGTCACCATTTCCTGATAAATATTAACATCATTTTTTCTGTGTTGAGGACGCTGTATCATCCTCAAGGAGAAAGTTAGCACCATACTCTCTTCAAGAAAGTTGTATAGCACTTTCCAGAGGATCCAAATATGACTCCGGTTTTGATATAGCGTGAAACGTGGATTTTTTTAAATATCAAAATAAAAAAAAGGTTTCCCATACAAAATTCCATAGATGTAATCCCTTTGCGCTCAGTGGGGACTGAACTAATGTTTGGGGAGCTGTTAAGGACCCCAAAATAAACTGAAAAATTGCTCTGCTGGAAAATCGATTTTGTTATAACACTTTAATTGTGCAATCTTGTTCCTGTCAAAAGATACAGAGAACTAAAAGTGCTTTATTTTCACAATCAAATTTTTTCAGTAAAATCGCAGTTTCTCGTCAATGATTTAAATTTCTTCGAGGTTCTCATTTATTTTTATGTAAAATTGTCCGGGAAACGCGATGATAATACAAGGAAAAAAATAACAAAAATTGAATATTGGTTCAAACCACATTTCAAAACCAAAAGTGCAAAAAATAATATTAGGTTTAAAATTTTATTTCTATCAAACTCTTGGACAAAATTTCAAGTTCGGCATAAAGTGAAAAATCTTCCAAAATCTGTAAATATCTGGCACAGAGAAGAGTAAATCTCCAGAGTTTTTTTAATAGGTCCTATAAACATATGAAACACAATAACTTATAGGACCATTTCAAAAAAAATCTAGATCTGATTCTGGCTGTCACTTGAAAAATCTGGCATTCCCAGATTTATCAGGGACCTGCAACCCTGCCAAAGTTGTACAATTTGTTCCTGAAAATTTCAAATGGGCAGCAGCGGCAGCGAAAGCAAGCCAGAGATGGTGAAGAAAAGCCCAAAGAAATCGTTCTCTCTCCTTTGTTCTGCTGTTCGTAGAGCCATTTAATGGCCCTTTTTCTTGGGATGTGCGTATAGGCCCTAAGGTAGGAGATAGCTATAACGACAAAAACTCTTCTAGATTGGTGGTGGTGTGTGTGTCCTGTTCGCTGTTGGAAGTGAAGGTGAGAAGTACGTGCTCAAGACGCTGGACGGGCACAGCGGAACGCTGGGTGATTCCCTGCGCGAGCACAGAGGTCAGCGGTTTTCAACCTTCGACTCTGACAACGATACTCACAAGACAGTGAATTGTGCTCTCAATTTTGGAGGATGGTGGTTTTTTGCCTGTCTTGAAAGGTTTGTTGGTATCTTTTTATGGAAAACTATTATTTTCAGCAATTTTAACTTCTTTTCAACAATTCAAATGGTTTATACAAAAATGTAGATAGTTCTGATACTATGAATTGGCAATTATTTTCAAACAATTTTCAAGGGCTAAAGATATCAAAATGATGTTAAAGTGATGTTATTTTTACACGTTTGTAACTATTTTATTTTTTTGGAACAACGAAATAAATGCATGAAAAAAATCCCTGAAGGCAATTTATTGAACTGCAAATATTTCTTCAAAGGCGTTCATTGTTTTGACTAAATTATCACATCACAGACTGCATTTTCTTTCCGTCAGATCCCATTAGCAAAAGTAATGATTACAGTTTGACATTTAAATAAGTTCACATGTGGTGTTTTTTTAACCAGTCTGCAAACAATCGCTGTTGAGGTTAGAAGTGAACTTTGAAATGATGCTTGAAATTTCTTGCATTCTATTTTTGGTTGGAAGCCTTTTGGTTGAAACTGTTCCAGCAAACGTTACCAATGGATTTGGTTACGAATTACTGTTGGCAAAGTTGGATTACATGGATTACAAGTTGGTATCAAATTTCTTGAGCAGTAAAGTTTTGTGAATATATTTAAGTATTTTTTTGAAGATTTTTAGAACTTCAAGTGGAAGTGAAGGAACAAGGTGAGCAATTGTTATCCAATCAAGAGAAGAACAAGCAGGATTTGTGGGAACAGTCAAGGTAATATTGGTTTTTAGATTCTAACCTACTATTTTTCATACTTTTGACAATTTTTAAGGCAAATCTTAGAACAGCAAAAATTCTTCGCGAACCACGAAGCCTTCAAGCAGTTAATCTTTGAGTTGCGACCACGAAAGCATCCCTCAAACAACAGTTGGCTGATAGCTGGGGGAAAATCTACAATTCACAATGGTTTGGTTACGTCAAGGATCACTTCCTGTAAGGACGAGCAGTCTAAGCGATCTGGCCGTTATAGGATGGACGTTCCTGGGGTTGATCCCTTTGATGTTTACTGCGAGCAGCAGTTTTACGGAGGAGGATGGATTGTGATTCAGAACCGATTCAATGGATCGGAGGATTTCTACAGGAATTGGACGGACTACAAGAATGGATTCGGTAGTATTGATGGTGAATTTTGGTTGGGTTTGGAGCAAATTCATGCGGTATGGCGACGGTTAGAATAGGTTCATAGAATTGAAATTAATTTGGTTTTTGAATTATTGCAGTTGACCAAATCTCAACCACGTGAACTGTTGGTGCATCTTGAAGACTTTTCCGGAAACGTAAAATACGCCAGGTACAGTTCATTTGCCGTTGGAAGTGAGGCTGAAAAGTACATTTTCAAGACGTTGGATGGTCACAGTGGCACCGTAGGCGATTCTTTGAGTCATCACAAAGGCTCGAAGTTCAGTACTAAGGACTCGGATAATGATTCTCATAGCTCAGGTAATTGTGCAAATGGTCATTTTGGAGGCTGGTGGTATGTGGCTTGTCATGTCAGTAATTTGAATGGAAAGTACAAAAACGAAATTAATTCCATTACGATGTGCTGGCAATCCTTCCAAAGTAATTACCAAGGTTTGAAAGTTTCCAAAATGATGATAAAGTGATAAAGTGCTACGAATAAAGCGTTGAAATGAAAAGTAATACCTTACTATATTTTTTCAAAAAGGACATCTTTCTTTTTCTTTACATATATTACAGAAAAATAAATATCATTTTTATTATTCCATAAAACAAGTTTATGCTGCTGTCTTAATCTAATCGCAATTTAACAAATTTTTTTAGCATTGTTATCAAGTTATCCCCTTTTTAAATAATTTTTAAAAATGAGTTAAATTTTAGAAATATTTGCTAATGAAAACGAATTTTATTTTACTTGGCTCTCAATTTTATAAACACCGATACTTGTTTCTCATAAGCAAAAGTAATGTGCTTTGCATTTAAAGAACTTCAACAGTGGTTCTTTTCCAGTCTGAGATTCAACTTGGGTGACGTTAGAAGTGTGTCTAGGCTTTGAAATCATGCTTCACAGTTTTATTATTACAATTTTTGTTGGAAGCATTTTTGCTGGAACTGTTCCAACAAATGGTACCAATGGATTTGGTTATGAATTACTGTTGGCAAAGTTGGATTACATGGAGTATAAGTTGGTATCACATTTCTTCAACAGTGATTCTGTATGAAATAACACATTTATAGATTTTTAGAACTCCAAGTGGAAGTAAAGGAACAGGGTGAACAGTTGCTATCCAATCAAGAGAAGAACAAGCAAGATTTGTGGGAGCAATCAAGGTATAATCTATTTTAATGCTTTACTCACTAATTCATATTAATTATATGACCTTCTGTAGACAAATCCTAGAGCAGCAGAAATTCTTCGCGAGCCACGAAGCCTTCAAGCAGACAATCTTTGAGCTGCGACCACGGAAGCATCTCTCAAACAACAGTTTGATGACAGAGAAGATGTCCACAAATCACGATCGAGTGGTTCCAACCAAGATAACTTCCTGTAAGGACGAGCAGTCTAAGCGATCTGGTCGGTACAGGATGGACGTTGCTGGGGTTGATCCTTTCGACGTGTACTGCGAGCAGCAGTTTTACGGAGGAGGATGGATTGTGATTCAGAATCGATTCAATGGATTGGTGGATTTCTACAGGAATTGGACGGACTACAAGAATGGATTCGGTAGTATTGATGGTGAATTTTGGTTGGGGTTGGATCGAATTCATGCGGTATGGTGATGGTTATAAATGTTCAAAGAATTGATATTAATATTGTTTTTGGATTATTGCAGTTGACCAAATCTCAACCACGTGAACTGTTGGTGCACGTTGAGGACTTTTCCGGAAATGTAAAGTACGCAAAGTACAGCTCATTTGCCATTGGAAATGAAAATGAAAAGTACATTTTCAAGACGTTGGAAGGACACAGTGGAACATTAAGCGACTCCCTAGTTCAACATAAGGGCATGAAGTTCACCACTAAGGATTCAGATAATGATTCTCATAGCTCAGCAAATTGTGCAAATAATTATTTTGGAGGCTGGTGGTATACAGCCTGTCATTCCAGTAATTTGAATGGTAAATATAAGAACGAAGATAACTCCATTTCGATGTGCTGGTATTCATTTAAAAGCAACTACCAAGGTCTGAAGGTGTCCAAAATGATGTTAAAGTGAGATATTTATGCTGAATAAAGAGATGGAATGTGATACTTGTCTGTTTAATCATTACAGTGAACAATAATTCCCCTTTCTGCTTATAAATAACGGAGCATTACCAGCTCCATAAGTCAAAAAAAAAAAAACTTCATGCTGGTGAAGCAATCTCAAAGTTGAAGAAATGTTATTTCAGTGTCTTTTGGTGGTGTTGTTAAAGAGTTGTCTATCTGAAACAATTGTTAAAAATGATTCCGATGGTTTTGGCTACGAGTTGCTGATAGCTAAAATTGATCACTTGGAAAATAGGTAAATCAAGATCAATTTTGATGGTGTTCAAATGATTATCATCTCGCTATTACATTAAGATTCGTGGAGCTTTTAAATGAAGTGAAAAGGGAACTGCTGGCAAACTCACCACATCAAAATAGCAACATTCAATGTCCCCAAAGTGCTCCTCGAGAGAAAAATGAGGTGAAAGAGGTTCCTGCGATAACTTCGTGAGAACTTGAGCCATCGAAAGTTTCCGGCCAATATTGGCTAGCGGTTCCGGATATGCCTGCATTTGAGGTTTACTGTGAGCAGACTCTGCAGGGAGGGGGTTGGATCGTGATTCAGAATCGATTCGACGGATCGGTGGATTTTTACAGGAACTGGACGGACTACAAGGAAGGATTTGGACGGTTGGATGGTGAATTTTGGCTGGGACTCGACAAGATTAATTTGGTAAAACATATATTTTTATTATTTCAATCGTATTTTAAATTTGACATTTTGCAGTTAACCTCTCGCAAAGCGCGAAAACTTCTGGTTCATTTGGAAGACTTTTCCGGCAATAAAAAGTTCGCCCTCTATAGTGAATTTGCCATCGGCAGCGAAAGTGAACAGTACGTTTTGAGCACCGTTGGTGGACACAGCGGAACCTTGGTGGACTCGTTTGTCAATCACAGGGGAAACAAGTTTACCACAAAAGACGTCGACAATGATAAAAACTCGAAAAATTGCGCTTCTTGGTTCCACGGTGCCTGGTGGTACACTCCGGGATGTTACACAAGGTATGGTCGGTTTAAGTTTTGGTGTTTGTTCTAAGATTTTTATTTGAAATTTTAGCAACCTAAATGTACAAAAAAAAAAAAATGTACAAAAACGTTATTGATACTGCAACAATGTGCTGGTACGGATTTGCAAGCAATTTTATGGTTTAAAAGTCTCAAAGATGATGATCAAGTGAGATGATTGTAATTTGTTATATTTTTATGTTTGCAAATAAATGAATCTGACGGGTCACAATAAAAGGAAATAATCTAATACTTTTTCAATGTTGACGTTTTGAAAGAAAAATAATCATTTGTACCACACTTGGTACAAAAGGGGTCGTACGAATATCGTTTTCGTCAGTTGTATATTTTAATTTGCGCTCGTCTGAAGCTGTTTCAATAAAATGTACAAGGTGGTTTGGTTGCTACTGTGTTCCGGGATTTGCAAGAGTTTGTCAACAAACAATACCAACGATGGGTTTGGCAACGAAATATTGCTGGCTAAGATGAACTTTTTGGAAAATAAGTATGTTTTGTAAAGGAAAATTGATCAGTATGTAACGAATCATATTTTATATCGAAGGCTTAAGGAACTGCAAGTGGAACTTAAGGAACAAAGTGAAACCATTTTACATAAGCTGGAATCTAACAAGCGGGTTCTGATCGAGCAAAACAGGTATGATAGACTAACTAGTCGTATTGAAAAAAACAATACATAATCAAATTTGTATTGCAGTGAAATTAAGCAATCAATATTCGAATTGCGCCCAAGTAGACATCCCTCAGATAATAGCAATATTCTAGATTTTTTAATTGGGAACACTACTTCACAAATCCGATCGACGATTGCTTCCTGTAAATCGTCCACAAAATCAGGAATATACCTCATGGCCGTAGATCAAGCAAACAAGTTTGAGGTATATTGTGAACAAAAACTCTACGCTGGAGGCTGGGTTGTAATCCAAAATCGTTTCAATGGGTCAGTTGATTTCTACAGAAATTGGACCGAGTACAAAAATGGGTTCGGTGATCTAAACGGCGAGTTCTGGCTAGGACTAGATAAAATTCATGCGGTATGTAAATCGTTTTTGAAGAAAGAGTTTGTACATACCATGGATTTTACAGTTGACCCAAACTAAAGTTCGTGAGCTGTTGATTCATGTTGAGGATTTCGCTGGAAATGTCTACTACTCAAAGTATGGGGGGTTTGCCATCGGTAGTGAGGATGAGTTATTCGACCTTAAAACGTCACTCTTCTTCCACCAAAGTGGCACCATGGGGGATTCTTTGACGCAGCATAGGGGACACAAGTTTACCACGTACGATTCCGACAACGATACGTATGGTCCGGGAAACTGTGCAGAATTGTATCATGGAGCTTGGTGGTACAATCGGTGCCACAACAGGTATGAGAACTTGATAAATAAATTGTTGATTTTTTGTAGCGTTAAAGACTGCTTATCTTGCAGTAATTTAAATGGATTGTACAAAGATGCGGAAAATCCTGAAACAATGAGTTGGCGTGCATTTGATAGCAACTATCAAGGATTGAGTGCGTCGAAAATGATGATCAAATAAAATATCAGCCAATTTTTTTTATAAGGGCGGTTCCCATGAATTTAATTTAAACCAAGTTTTTAGAGTAGATAAAGTAACAAAATAAGTGTGATCTAGTGGACACGTTTTTGCATTGATATTTTTAAAATAAATAAACACAATTTGTACCAACAAAACACTCAAGTCAAATACTTTTCTTTGACTCTCCGCAAAAAATAGTAATGGTTCCGATTCGCTCGTCTTCGTCGTTCTTCTTTACAAACTGTATATTACAGAAGGAAATTTGTATAATGAACTTAGTGCCTTAAAACATCTTGTGGACTGCAGTTGTTATTTACCGTTGCTTCAAAATGATTCAATATTGGGTAATTTTCGTTTTAAAACTTGGTTTGCTCTGTGTTGATGGTGCACCTTCGAACGATTCAAATGGACTGGGTTACGAGCTTTTGCTGACGAAGATGGACTATTTAGAATACAAGTGCGTAAGCAATGATTTTTTTTGTGGCATGTCTATTATTGTAACGATTTGCAGATTTCTAGAATTGCAAGTGGAGATTAAGGAACAAATTGAGTCTGTGTTACTGAAGCAGGAGAAAAGTGAACGTGCTGTGCTCGAGCAAACAAGGTAATTTGTTGTTTCCTTATTTAACAATTAAATTGCAAATTTTACTTGTTCCAGTGACATTTTGGTGCAGCAAAAGGTGTTCGCTGATCATGAAGCACTGAAAAAGTCCATTTTCGATTTACGACCGAGAAAGCACCCTTCCGATAACAGTGAATTTATTGATTTTTTGTTCAAGAAGCATGTAGTGGCAGTACAAAAGATCCCTCCGATCAAATCGTGTGAGTCAGAGACGTCCAAAAAGTCAGGAATATACTTGCTATCCCTGGCAGACGCAACAGAGTTCGAAGTTTATTGCGAGCAAGACATGCACGATGGTGGTTGGATTGTGATCCAAAATCGGTTCGACGGATCAGTTGATTTTTACAGGAATTGGACCGAGTATAAGAATGGTTTTGGCAGCCTTGACGGAGAGTTTTGGCTTGGGCTAGATAAGATCCACAAGGTAGGATTGATATTCTAATAGTGTTGGTTTATTTATTATATTTTACTGCAGCTAAGTTCATTTAAAATTATGGAATTATTAATTTACGTGGAAGACTTCCATGGCCATGCAAAATATGCTATTTACTCGGACTTCTCAATTGGTACTGAAAGAGAACACTACACTTTGAATGTAAAAAGTGGTGAACGTGGAAACCTGAATGACTCTTTGCTTGAACAGAATGGAAAGAAATTTAGCACTTTTGATGTCGACAATGACGAAGACTCATCTGTAAGTTGTGCTTCTGAACGCCGTGGTGCTTGGTGGTATGACTCTTGCAGCTATAGGTAATTGACAGCTTTGAGTGTTCAGTGTTATGCTTTATTTATATTGATTTTATTTTAGCAACTTAAATGGACCTCACTTAAATAAAGAAGGGCGAGCCTCAATGTGTTGGTATGCATTTTCTAGCAAATATCAAGGATTGAAAATCTCAAAAATGATGATTAGATGAACGGAATAAGATAATCAAATATTGCCAGTGATTCTATAATATATCAAAGTGTTTATGAAATATTTGACAAAAGTTCTCCTTTTTTATCACAAAAAAGTGTAAAAATTGGCCCACGGCCCACCAAACTTTCACAACTAGAACCGCTACCCTGATTGTTATTCTGCAAAGTCCAAAACCTAAAAGCAGATAATTAAATCATTTCGAAACATTTGGCCCACTTTTGAGGGGAAGGCTACGAAAGCGCGAAGGCTGCAAGTTGCATTACAAAACGGGGTACAGGCGGGAGTAAGGTTATCATGTTTTCCCGCCTTCATTCATATTTTTATTGCACCAGTCATCATTAAGAGCTTACTTTTTTCCCCTGCGTTCGTCAGGGTTCGGCGGTTTTTGGCCCCCAGAAAATGTCTTCTTTTATGGCACATAGGCGTTTTGTTTCTTGGGACGAATAGTTCCAAGAAGACCACAGTTGAAAAGAAAGGGAAACGGTTTTTGGGGGGAAAACTCGGGGACGAATCTGGGTTAGCAATGAATGTTCAGTTCATTCAATTCAAATTCAAATCGTCTCGAGGGGCTCAGCTGTTTGCTAACCTGTCTTCTTTTTGGGAGATTTTTGAAAAAGCAAAAGTAAACAATGTCGAAAGTTTGCTCGAAGACGGCGCCACTGGGTTGAGAGATTAATGGGTTAATTTAAAATGTTTGTCACTTGTTTCGTGAGAAGTTTGGTAATTGGGTTTATGAGAGAAATGTTGCCTTCTTATGCAAAACAAGACATTAGGTTGTAAGAAATGCTGCAGTTTATTATCATGATTCTTTGACACTCGAAATTTTACAGTTTTTTAAAGCATACGACTTCTTATGTAACCCCACTCCAATCAATCCGATAAGTCCATATAACAGTAAAACGCGAAATGATTCCCTCATCAACGCCACTCTAATAGCTCAATGATGTTCCTTCTCATCGTTGTAGTCTTGACAGTCGTCTCAATTGCAGAAACCAGTGTGTGCATTTGACAGACTTAGGCACATTAATGGAAGATTCAATATCAATTCTTCATGCTTTTGCTGTCTTACCATTTCAAAAGTTTTAACCCTTTAATTGCCATTTTTCAAATAAAAAATACAAATTACAAATTGAAACAGTTGTTTTCAAAATAAACGAAATTTCAAAACAACAAAAAATAACTAATTTTTCAAGTAAGTCTTGAAAGGGTTCCAACTACAAGTCCCTTCAATTAGTGCCGACACTTGCCAATTGGCATGTCCGTTCGGATTGTCGATGCTAATTTATGACAGCAGCATGGTCTCTTCGGCTCATTGAGAGACAGTAAGTAGCGGTGAGGTTGTCAGGTTGCAATGTTCATTCACTTTTCTGCCGCGCCTGACATTTGAATTGCCGCCTCTTCTTCTCGTTGTGAGGTATAGGTTAGGGATGGGTAAGGGTAAACGACACGTGTGAAAATGTGCTGGTTGGACAGGAGCGTTGGAATTGGGTTGAGAATGATGAAATGGCGATGAATTCTAGAGAATTATGATGATTAAGATTTTTTTTTATTAAATTAAATTAAACATGATCTTTTATGGTTGCTATTCTACTTCATACAATTGTTCACAATAAGTGTATTTTTTTCGAAACATTAAAAAAATTGCAGCAATATGCCAAGTTTTTTTTTTAATTTACGCCTTACACGAATAATAATAGTTGCTATAAACTATTCGTATTTTGAAGATATATTAGCTGTTTTGCAAATTTTAGTTCCTTTTTTAAAGTAAAGCTATTTAAATATTGCTAAATGTGAAAATAACGATTAGAGAGAAATTCATCAAAGAGAACCTAAAACTATTTTTATAGAAATATTCCTCCATCTGCTTCAGTCGAAAATTTGGTTTCAAACGACTTCCAGGAGCAGTTTTCTTTACATTAATTCAGTTATTCGTTGGACTTTTTTAAACTGGTATCACTATTATGTAATTTCAAGACTGAGAAAATTCTTTTTTGAAATTTTCAAGATCTTTATGGATTTATTACTTTTTGGTTGCATAGGTATCTGAAGTTAAAGGAAAATAAATCATTCCCTGTTTCCATTGAAAATAATAATTTACTGATGTTTTAGGTACTTCTCAAATAAAACAAAATACAAAAAGTCTAAAAGTGCGCTTTTTGAATAAAAACACACAAAAAATATACAATAAATTTAAAAACGAGTATTATAAATTATAGGATTTTTCCATGAAAATATAAATTTTCGAAAATATTTTATTTGCCATTTGATTTTTTGGGGAGTGGAGGAAAACAACGGCTTGCAATGGCGATATCCGAAGTGATTTTTTCCAATACCTTCGGATAATCCAGTCTGGACTGTTCTTTAATATAAAAATTGAAAGTCGGACGCATATTTGCTAAGTTATCGTCACTTAAATGTTCATCGCTATTTTTTTGAAGAAGAGAAATCATCGTGTTTCTTGTGTATTTTTTTCACTGGAGGCTGTACCTCAGCAATTATTGATTTAATTTTCAATATGTTTTAAACAAATTTACAGAAAACTATCTGATCCTTTAAAAAAAAAAATTAAGGATGGTTAAGCTTGGCCATGACTTTTATAGGTAAAAAAGTGAATGCAACTGAGCAACTTTCTACGAAATCGGCCGATTTCATCCCTTTTTTATTTTTTGTATTTTTTGATTTGGCTCAAACTTTGTGGGGGCCTTCCCTATAACCAAAGAAGCTATTTTGTGTCATTGGTTCACCCATACAAGTCTCCATACAATTTTGGCAGCTGTTCATACAAAAATGGTACGTAAATATCCGAATATATGTAACTTTTGAATGAATTTTCTGATCAATTTGGTGTCTTCGGCAAAGTTGTAGGTATTGCTATTGAGAAAAAATAGGTACACGGAAAAAAATGCAGATTTTTTAATTAACATTTTTTTCACAAAAACTCAATTTCCCAAAATACATATTTTTTGATTTTCGAGATTTTTTTGATATGTTTTAGGAGACAAAAACCCGCAAGTTTTGAGCCATAGAGAAACATGGTCAAAAAATCTGCCGCCGGTTTAAGAGTTTTTGAAAAAAATAATGATTTTTGGAAAAAAAAATCAAAATTTCATGCAAAAAAAAATTTGACGTAATTTACAGATTTTTTGATAAAAGGCTCTGTTTTCAAGATATAGCCACCGAAAGTTTGATTTTAGCGAAATATTTGCAGTTTTTCGATTTTTAAAAATAGTGACCATGAGTGACCATTTCCAAAAATATTTTTTTTTGAAAAGTTCAGAAAATTTGCTATAAAATTGTTTAAGAGACATTGAACATTGGACCTCTGGTTGCTGAGATACGGCTTAAACAAAAAGAAACACGAAATTTGAAGTTTTCTAAGTTTCACCCAAACAGCCCACCATTTTCTAATGTGGATATCTCAGCAACGAATGGTCCGATTTTCAATGTTAAAACATGAAACATTCGTGAAATTTTCCGATCTTTTCGAAAAAAAAATCAAAAAAAAAAATCAAGACTAACATTTTAAAAGGGCCAAACATTGAATATTACGCCCAATCAATACAAAAACTGTTTCGATCAGGTGTGTTTTATCTTCAAACGATAGGTTTTTGTCCATAGATTAGGATGCACTATCAATATTGGACCAAAACTTAAGTTTTTAGACTTTCCCAGGCGGATTTATGTCGAAAAAATTTCGCATTTTTTCGAAACTTTTTTCAGAATTGCTCATTTAATTTAGGGTAGCCAAATTTCCAGTAAACCCAATACATGCAGCTTGTAGGAAATTTTATGGCGAACATTTCTTCCTCTGAGAAAATGTAATTTCGACACTCCAGAGCCGAGATATTTGAGTTTTAGTGAGAAAAAAAGTACCAATTTTCAATATATCTCAGAATTCAGAAGCAAGGCCTACTAATTACACGATGTTGCAAGCATGTGTCGCAAAGGTCAGAAATATGTTTTCTAATAGTAATTTTGGCCGCATAATCTGAATCTGAAATCAAATTTTGTTTAAACAGTGATGTTTTGTTGCTACTACCTTTTGGAATGTTATTTGCGTGTTTAACGTGAAGACTTCCATCATTGTCATGATTTTTCGTTCAAAGATATAAATTTTGCGTCGCTTTCGATATTTTGACAAAATTCCTTCAACAAGTTGTTTAGAATAGTGCCCTACACATGCTGATTCCTTTTGGTAACGATTATCCCATTCCTTGTAAAGTTATGGAAATCGTCATTAATCAATGATTGCCAACTAGGACGTCAATGACTGTGCAACAAAATTATATAAATTTTGAAGCACAATTGATTTAGATCAAAAAGTCTTTCAGTGGCTTCAAGAAGGCAACAACCGGCACATGCTGATTCCTTTTGGTGCTGAAATTCGTAAAATTGAATTTAATAAAGAATATTGTTTGCAATTCCGTCGTGAAACTACTTACTTTTCCTGTCATTCTTGAACGACGAAATAGCCTACTTTTCTGTACCAAAAATAACAGAATCGAATAGAAACACTTTTCAAAATAAATGCTGAAAAGTTCTACTTTTCAGCACTGAAATGGGTGCTGAAAAGTTGAACTTTTCAACACTTGTGTCGAAAAGTAACACTTTTAAACATTTTTTTGATTTAAACGATTTATTGACAAAATACATGAAAATTCGACTTAAAATTTCACTCAATGGGTGTTTTTCGAAATTGCAAAAAATGTTGTATGGAACTCGTTGCAAAACTTGATTTTTTCAGCACTCGTCGTATTTATCCAACTCGGTGAACCTCGTTGGATAAATGTACGACTCGTGCAGAAAAAATCCTCTTTTTGCAACTTGTTGCATAAACTACTATTATCAGCAATTCCATTTGAAAAGAGCCTAAACCAAAAAAAAAGTTCTCCGATCGGGCTCAAAATTTTTCTGGGGGTTCCTTGGCCAAAATAATTAGACCCGTATTTTTTTGTTTGGCCATTAGGGTGGCCTACATCGTGCTAGGGTGGTTCAAAAAATGGCAATTTTCGTCATTTTTCGCAAAAACCACTTTTTTCTAAAAATCATATCTCCGCGCCATTTCATCCGATTTTAGCTGTCTTAGACGCAAAAGAAAGGTGATGAGTTTGGCTATTTGGGAAAAATAGTAAAAAGTTCCAAAAATCTAGCTTAACTATTGAAAAAGTCGTATGAAAACTTAAAATGGCGTTTTGACCGTGTCTGGACCAAAGAGCCTATGTCTGAAAATATTTTTATCGGATTCCTCGGAAAATTTCACATAACATATCAAAAAATTGGCGATGTCGAACCGTACGTTTTGGACATACGATTTTTTGAAAATAAAAACTGCGTTTTTCGACGCGCCACGCGCAAAAACGGGAAAATGACGAAATCGGCAAAAAATCAACTTTTTTCACTAAAACTGCGATAACTTTAAAATTTCAGCGATGACCTATACATGTCTGGGTACCAAAATTTTCGTAATTGAGAGACGCAACTTTTGGTACCATAACATCTATAGGTCATCGCTGAAATTTTAAAGTTATCGCAGTTTTAGTGGAAAAAGTTGATTTTTTGCCGATTTCGTCATTTTCCCGTTTTTGCGCGTGGCGCGTCGAAAAACGCAGTTTTTTTTTTTTTCAAAAAATCATATCTCGGAAACGTACGGTTCGACATCGCCAATTTTTTGATATGTTATGTGAAATTTTCCGAGGAATCCGATAAAAATATTTTCAGACATAGGCTCTTTGGTCCAGACACGGTCAAAACGCCATTTTAAGTTTTCATACGACTTTTTCAATAGTTAAGCTAGATTTTTGGAACTTTTTACTATTTTTCCCAAATAGCCAAACTCATCACCTTTCTTTTGCGTCTAAGACAGCTAAAATCGGATGAAATGGCGCGAAGATATGATTTTTAGAAAAAAGTGGTTTTTGCGAAAAATGACGAAAATTGCCATTTTTTGAACCACCCTAGCACGATGTAGGCCACCCTAATGGCCAAACAAAAAAATACGGGTCTAATTATTTTGGCCAAGGAACCCCCAGAAAAATTTTGAGCCCGATCGGAGAACTTTTTTTTTGGTTTAGGCTCTTTTCAAATGGAATTGCTGTATAGTGATGATCAATTTTCTTCGAAAATGATCAACGGCTTCACCTTAAAGCGCTGCAATTTAAATAGCTTGTAAGTTCGGTCATACTTTTCTCGCTTTTCGTACCACTTTTATTGATTTTAAAAAATCACTTCAGCGTAATTTAAAAGACAAGGAAAAACATTTTTATGTGGTTAGATTATCCGAAGTGATATTTTTCATCGGATAATCGAGTCTGAAGCGTACAACGTTTGATTTTATTTTTATCAAATAGGGCATCCCTACTTTTTTTTAGTTTTGAAATATGAGACATCAGATGGGAAAAGATATAAAAATTGTTTTCATAAGTTAAAAAAATATTTCGTGAATTATTGGTAACACCATAACTGTAATAATGTATGAGGAATTTGTGGTACTTTCTGCTTCAAAATTTAGTATGTTGAACTTGAAATTTGAAATTAAGTTTTTTTTTGTTTTCGTTTTGTTTTTCTTTGACATTGACCAGAGCAGCAGAACAAAAACTTAAAAGAAAATTTGTACCTGCATTATTTTGCGCAATCCAGTTGTTTGTATGATAAGTCGAATTGAAAAAAAAAATTATTTTTAACAAACCTTTCTGTATAAACATGTGTCAAAATTGTATGAAAACTTGTATGGACGAACAAATGATGTAAAATAATGTCTTTGGTCACAGAAAACAAAATCCAAAAAATGGCTCTTTATTGGGAGCTAAATCTGTTATCGAAACAGTTCACATTCATTGATATTCACTTCAGACACTTTAAGCAAAAAATCGCTCGCTTTGCAAAAAAATAAATACATTAGCACTCATTTCACGATCAAGCTTTTACGGCCCATATCAATTGCATAAGAAAGCACGCTAATAACCATGGGAAGTAAAACAAAACACTCAGCTCGCACACATCATTGGTGATAACAAAACCGGTCCAAGCTTCACCCTCCCCATTCACACTCTACTATTCAGACACAACTGTTTCATGTTTTGTTTTGCGCAAAACGAATGCAGTTAAGTTCGCTTCCACCAAGTTCAAGATCATTACCACGGTGGAGAGAATTTTTCCTACGTGATAAGGTGTCTCAAATGAGAGAAAATTCTTCTAATTGATTTTCCTGCCAAATGCACATAAACTTGCCTCTCTCGCATAACATAATAATCACAATAATTTGAATTATTTCAACACCACCCTCGGCGCGCTTCCTCGGCTCCTGCTCGTTAGGCCATTTATGCGATCAGTCTCTCACTCAACCAACGTGGGATGTGGGGCCGACCGCGTGGAAATGAGATTATGATTGTTTCCAATTAGCTCGCTCATTCGTGAGCGTGTGGGCCTTTTTTTTGTTATGCCTTTTCTCTTGCTCCTCAACTTCTCTTCTCGTGCGGCGTGATCTTCCGAGCCGAAGATCAACCGAGTGAGATATGCGAAGTGAGATGATGAGCTGCTGCTGGCTCTCAGGTGGGTCCGTCCGAAATGGTTGTGGATTTTCCACCATCAACACGTGTGTGTGTGTGTTTGGGGTTTACTATTTGTAAAGAGTGGAGGAAGAGAAACAGAGGCAAGAAATTGCATGCTCGTTCGGAAATTGGGTCAGAAAGTGCACGATGGAAACGGAGAGTGAGAGTTTGGCTTCGTTCCACTGATTAGAAGCGTTAGGAATCGTTAATGGTTTTGGGGGTTTCATCGGAATGTTTTTCTCCCGCTTTATAATGGGTATTATTTTGAATGGTGTATGATTTTTAATTGAAATTCGATATCAATTTGCGCAAAGTATTCTTTGAAACTAGCCATACATCAATTTGGGTTTTTTGTTTATTTACAGTACACTATAATAATATTATTATTTAGTGATAAATAATTAGATCATGTATGAGATATCGCCAGTAAGAATGAGCAAAAAATCGTGATTGTATTTTTTTATGATTCTTTATAACAAAAAAAAAAAAACAATTCAAACGAAATCAAAGAATTTATGGTCCCATTCTTCTTATCATGTGTGCATTTATCAACGTTGGTTTTATTATTTATCATTCTACAATTTTTGCTCGAAAAACTCTAGATAAATTAAATTAATATTAGAATTTTAAGCTACACATCCATATTCATAGAAAACTGATTTGAAAATATTTATACTCAGTCCCAAGATTTTCGAGTTTGTCAAAATTCTGTCAAAATCAGCTACAAAACTTGTCGATTTTCGGCAACATAATAAAAATTAGTTTCATCATTTTCTCTGTTAAGAATCTTAATTTAATTTAAAATGTAATCACTGTAGCCGACTCGTTCCTTATCAGGTCCCAGCACCGAAAAGGACCCAATAAAAATAATTTAATGAAAAAAGAGAATCTTATTTTTTTCAAAAAGTTATTTGAAGGCAGTTGCAAATATATTTCAAAGTTATAATTTTCGTCGAACTTTAGCTAGGAACCTTATCTGTATCTGTATTGATCTGTATTGATATTTTATCATATTTTTCCCCAGTTTTTTTCTAATTACTTCGTTAATATAAAAAAAAACTTTTTTTATAGTGTCAATCAATACAGTCTAGAACCGATTATCCGAAGGCCTTGGCAAAATTTCACTTCAGATTATCGAATCACGAAAAAAAAATTGTTTTTCGTTGTCTTATTTTTGGTTGCTGAGCTTTAGTATGACCCTTTAACTGCTCTAAAGTGATTTAGAATGTTTAAATCCAAGATGGCGGCCAAAATGGCAATGATGAAACATTCAAATTTTACTAAAATGGGGACGCAGAACTCTAATTTGATGTTTAAAGTAAGAAAATAAAAAAAAAAATACGAAAAAAAATTGTGCAGGCATCAAACCTATATTAATCATTATGACAAAGCCCAGGGCATTGTAAAACTGTTGTTTATAAAAATCTAATAGTTTTTGTTATGTTTGTGCTTGTTTGGTACAAGACACAAGCCAGCACCAAAGAAAAAATACAAGTTTTTAAACCTTAATTTCGTAGGACTTTGGGTGTTTAAAATTTCTCCCAGAACATTTCATTTCCCTTTATAGATCATCATAGTAAGTGATTCCCATATCGATCGGCACGCCGTGGCTGTTAAAATAACTTTTAAATAGCTTTTAGAAACTATATTATATGGATATTGCCATACTGAAGTTACATTTTAATCTGTAATTGTTTAGTAAATAACGAGACGCGAAATGGCAAACGACTTTTGGGAATTTTTGTAGAATGGAAACATTGTTCCTGATATACCTTTCAAATACTGGGTGATCCCAAAGGTTTCAGAAGCATTGGTTTTTTTTTCAGAAACCCTAATGGACACTATTACAAAATAAAACAAAAATGTAATTTTCTACCTGGAGTTAACCTTCAAGTGGCGTCAACTTGA
Organism: Culex pipiens pallens; assembly: GCF_016801865.2. Classification (NCBI taxonomy): domain Eukaryota; kingdom Metazoa; phylum Arthropoda; class Insecta; order Diptera; family Culicidae; genus Culex; species Culex pipiens. The sequence continues at coordinate 10,234,131 of NC_068939.1, forward strand.
AAATTGCAAAACCCAAAAAACCCGAAATCGGTAATATGAAAATTGCTTTTCAATAGTGAATATAATTTTGGTTTTCAACATAATTTTTTGAAAATTTTAAAAGACGTTTTAAAAACTATGAAATTAAAAAAAAAGCATCTCAGTTAAAAACGGAATCGACGTAACACCTCTTAAACCTTGCGGTTTCGTCAACGGTTCCACAGGTGTGTATCGTTCTTTTTGCGACAAGACTCCGCCTCCCGGGTCTCCTAAGTGTGAAGGTATGGCACGGGGAGAGGGCACCGAATACCTATATTTACACTTAGAATTTTTTGCGTCCGCCTCGGGATTCGAACCAGCGATCTCTGGATTGTGAGTCCAGTGCGCGGTCCGATTGATCCACACAGGCAGACTCAGTTAAAAAAGCCATGCTAATTTGTAACCTTAAAGCTGTGTTTTTTTGGTTCGTTGAAGAAGTGAAGACTATTAGTGGTTATATTTTTAAAGAGCAGAATTTATTTCCGCAATGTGTCGAGATGTTGATTTTTCACCTGTTTGAAAATATTTTTGATCTTAGTGAAATTCTTTTAAATACAGTGGCTCAATGTTGATTTTTTTGTTTTTAAATGTTTATCAGTTATTCTTTTTTAACTATTCAAACTAATTGTTCTCATCATAACCTACAATTTTGCTTAAGACACCTAATCGATCACAAAATAATGCAAAATGTCATCTTTGGCCTCTCAAAAGTCTCAGCAAAAAAAAAAAAAAAACAAATGAAATCCATTTTTGGTTTTCATGGAAAATTGTTCATTTGAGAAATGTGTTAAAAACCCATGTTAAAAATATTGCGAAACCACCCTCTGTATTTAAAATTAGCGCAACCTTAAGCATGACGTACTCATCATGAAGAAAAAAAATCAGTTTTATGTGGTTTACCACAAAATGCAGGACAGAACTAACAGTGGTATAAAAGTAATCAACGTAATCATCCTTTGCATCAGTTAGGAGTTGGTTGCCCAATGAAGCAGATGTGTGCCATTTTTTAAAATGTTCTTTTGGTTTTTTGTGCTATATTTATTGGCTAGTTTTTGCGCTGAAGGCTTCCCGACTAACAGTTCCGATGGCTTTGGATACGAGCTACTCTTGGCTAAGATGGACTTTCTGGAGTACAAGTAAGCTATCAAAAAAGAGCTTATTTTCAAATCGTAATCATTATTCAAATTTATTTTTTTAGAATCTTGGAGATGCAAGTGGAGATGAAAGAACATAGTGAAGCCATTTTATACAACCAAAATAGAAACAAACAGGATGTTCTTGATCAAACTAGGTTTGTTTGATTAAATTTAGCTTGAGCTTCGATTTCAACAATTTTAATAATTAATTTCAGTGACATTTTGGAGCAGCAAAAAATGACTGCAAATCATGACGCTATCAAGCAGTCAATCTTTGAGTTGCGACCAAAAAAGCACCCCTCTGACAATAGCAAACTTGCGGAAGTTCTGGCGAAGGGAAAAGCTGTGCAGTCTCAAAAATCGAAAACGATAGCTTCTTGCGAGGACGAGCAAACGAAACAGTCCGGGCAGTATTCGCTGTCGGTGGAAAATTCAACTGCGTTTCAAGTGTACTGCGAACAGCGGCTCCAGGGTGGAGGTTGGATCGTGATTCAGAATCGATTCGATGGGTCGGTTGATTTTTACAGGAATTGGGTCGACTACAAGGAGGGGTTTGGCAATTTGAGTGGAGAATTTTGGATGGGATTGGAGAAAATTCATTTGGTATGGTGGTTTAAATGGGTTGAAATTTAAAATATTATACGTTTGATTGTAATTTTCCAGCTAACATCACAAAAACCAAGAATGTTGTTAGTCTATTTGGAAGACTTTGGAGGAAATTCTAAATTTGCAGTGTACGATAACTTTGAAGTTGGTTCCGAAAGTGAAAAGTATATACTTAAAAACGTCCTTAGACTTTATGGAACATTGGACGATTCATTGGTGATTCATAAAGAAAGTACTTTTACGACTCGAGATGTTGATTTTACACTATGTGTTGATAAATATTTTGGAGCTTGGTGGAACTCTAAGAAGTGCTATTACAGGTAAGTTTGCATGGTGATAATTTTGTTTCCCTGTTTTTTTTTGAGATATAATTTATTTTTTTAGCAACTTGAATGGTCCATATTTAACCTTAAAAGTGGACGATACAAAATCAATGAATTGGCATGGGTTTTCCAATAAACATGAAAATTTGAAGATTTCAAGAATGATGATTAAATAACTTTTGAAAATCTACTTGATTTAATTTGCATTCATTATATCTAAGCAAGGTTTTCTTTGAGCTAGAAAAAATCGGTGACCTAATTCGTCATATCTCTCTGCTTATTGTTTTAAGTCTATAAACTCTTTGTGTTGAATCGTTAAATAAATATAGAACGAGTTCGAAGCAAAATAAGAAAAACATCATACACCTGCCTTGTTCTTATTCTTTAGATAATCATATAATCTCACCTCGCCGTGCTCTTTCTCGTTCACCTGCTAAATCTATCTTTCCAATTTCCTCCTAGTTTGAAGCTCAAGCTTTCCATTTCCTCAAAATTCTACCCGATTCAGCTTGGTTGCGTGCAACGAGATCCGATTTAATTAAAATTAGACCGCAGATCAATTTTAATCAACAACCACGCAATCTCCCAGTCTAACTCCGTAGTGGAAGTTTTGTTTTCGGACGACAGCATCGGCAAAAGAGCTTTCTTCTACTTCTGCCGGCTCGCGCAGCACAGTTTCTGATTATACGGGGCTTACCGATTAACTAGCTCATTAACGGAATGAACTTGTGCGCTCTCAGTATTTTTTTTTCGTTTTCCACCACTGCGGCGCGCTGACTGGAAGCAGCTCGTGGATATTTAAGCTGCACCAACATAGAAGTTGAGGTCGATGGTGCCTCCGAGCCGTTTATCGCACACGAAACTATTGATCTAATCGAGCTGATTGGGGGACTCCACCCGGGTTCGATGATCTGAGGAAAGTTAGCTTCCGGCGAATCAACCTGCGCGAAATATGACAATTGAAGATCCGATACTTTGCAGTAAACTAACATTTTAGCCACACTCGCAAAAAAAAGAAGCAAAAGAAGAAGGTTAACCACTTTTCCTGCCGCTCTCTATCACTTAATCAAATTTGGACTGAAACCTGATTGATGCAGAGAAAGTGAAAAGCTTCAACCGAACGAAGCGGCTACCTACTTGCGGAAGAAGACGCGAGAGGAGCCTCCTTAACAGATCGATCCGTACTTAGCGGTACTCTTCGGCGGTGGTCGTGTCTTGGAGCCGCAGCAGTGAGAGCCAATCGAATTGAAAACTGGCTTCTTTTGAATCGTACACACATTTGTTTATCTTGCCGATTGCCGGTGAATGGGGTATGCAAATCCAGCAAAAGTCAACTTGTCTTAAGCTACCGCATTCGATTGTGAGATAAACGATAGATCACAATCGACGGATTGATCGTAAATCGATGGGAAATTTATTGGCAATTCTTGCTGGTTTCCATCGCCAAATGGCACGATTTTGAATTGATGATGAGTTCCGAATGGATGAGAAGAAATTTATTTTACTATAAAAGCTTGATTGATTTCCTAAATTTTAGTGGATATTTTTATTGAATTTAATTGATTTACTTGATCATCATTTTAGAAATCTTCAGACTTTCATGATCATTGGAAAATCCATACCAGTTCATGGATCTCGTGTCTGATATTTTACTAGGTAAATATGGTCCATTTAAGTTACTAAAATATAAAACAATGCAGGTTTAGTAATTTTGCTAAAACTAAACATTAAAATAGCAAACCTGTAATAACATTGTCGAGAATTCCACCAAGCCCCCAGAAACAACTTTACACAATGTGCAGAATCAACATCTCGTGTAGTAAAAGTATTTTCTTTGTGCACAGCCAACGAATCGTCCAATGTACCGTAGAGTCTCGTTACAGACTTCAAAACTTACTTTTCATTTTCATTGCCAATGCTAAAGTCGTCATAAACTGCAAACTTGGAGACACCGTCAAAGTTTTCTAAGTAAACCAGTAACAATCTTGGTTTCACCGATGTGAGCTGAAAATTAATGTTGAATAAAAATGGTATTTCAAGTTAAAAATAACCCTACCAGGTGAATTTTCTCCAGTCCCAACCAGAACTCCCCGCTAAAATTCCCAAATCCATTCCTATAGTCAGTCCAATTCCGATAAAAATCAATCGAACCATCGAATCGATTCTGAATCACAATCCAACCTCCACTGTGCAGATTTTGCTCACAGTAAACGCGGAATGACGTTGAGCTCCCGACTGCCAGCATGTACGGTCCGGACTTGCGGGAGCGCTCTTCTTCACAGGAGCCGATCGTGTTGTTTGAAGTGTTTTCATTTGTTATCAAATTTGGTTGCTTCTCGATGTTAGTTTCACTTAAATTAAATTAACATTAACTCAACAATTCAAATTTTTACAAGAATGTCTTACCATGAAGGGGATTGATTGCTTATATTTTGATTGTATGCAATAGTTTCACCTTGCTTTTTTAATTCTCCAAGCATTTCCAAAATCCTTGATATAAATTACAATAATACAGTGAATTTGTGTACAAAAAATTGAAATTACATACTTGTATTCAAAACTGTCCATCCGAGCTAAGAGTAATTCGTATCCAAAGCCATTGCAATTATCGGTAGGAACACTTTCACTGTTACAGAAGCTTATCAGTGAGATAAATGCGAACCATAGTTTAAACATATTGTAGAAGGTTTCAACTATTCAATTTGACAAAATTTCTTCGAAAGTTAAAGTATTATAATCTGATTGTTCTGCCCTTCCTTTTACACCCAAACAGTTCTTCATAAGTTGATAGAAACCCACACATGATTGCGGTTCACCTCAATTGGAACTTTTCTCAGCTTTGCTCAAGATAAAGAAGGCAAATCTTGTCTTGATGCGACATCTACTGCCTTAATTTTGTTCGACTTGTTATTATTTTTTTCTTTTTGCCGTGGAGGTCATTTCGAGCAACTTGTTCTACGAAAAACATCATTCTTTATCATTATACACTTTTTTATTCGCATTTTGACACCTGAAATAAAATACATTTTCATAACATTGGCAAGTATACAAAGTCGATTTTTTTATTTTCTTTGCTTTTTGAAAAACCTTACATTGGTTTAAAATTGAATTTCGACGATTTTTGTTAGATCAAAGTCCGTCCAGATACGAGGCTAGAATGTAAAGGACGATTTTTTCATTGAAAGAAGTTAGTATTTTGTCAAACCTAATGAAGCTTAACGATAAATTGCTTAATAACATAATATTAAAGCTATTTTTTAATTCAAATAATGGAAATTTTTCAATGCTTTCACTAAGAATGTATTGTTCGATAATGTAGTATGTTTCAAAGTATTTTTACAAATACCGTGTATTTTGAAAAAAATACTCGAATTTTGATAATTTACAATGTGGGTATCAAACGAAGCCAAATTTTGTCTGTTATTACTTGTGTTGGTGTTTTCAGTAAAAAGCTCAAATTTTCAAAAAATACCATCTTTTTTTTCGAAATACTCGATTATTTTTAAATGCATTATTGGTGTCAAACGAAGCAAAATTTTGGTTTATTATTTTTTTAAATACTAAGATTTTCATAAATAATCCTCATTCGGATTTTGAGTATCAAAAGAAGCGAAATTTTGAATGCACTATCGCTTCCTTACACATTTTATTTTAAATACTAAAATTATCCTAAAATACCATGTTTTTCGAAATTACTCAAATTATCATAAGGCCGATGCAAACATTAGAAAAATTGTCCCTCGGCTCTGCCCGAGGTCGAGGGGGAGGGGGGGCAAAAAAATATAAAAAATCAAATAAAATGAAAAAAGTGTTTTAAAAAAATGTAAGAATAGACGAAAACAAAAATTTTAGGTACAGTACCGAAAATTTTCAAAAAATTCTTAAGATTTTTGAATTAATCCAAACATGCTTAAAATGATTCTAAACACAGGGGAATGCATTTTAATTTGATTTAAACTGATTGCATTTGAATTTCCGATACAATGTTGAAGTTAAAAAAAATTACCCCTTGATTTTCGGGCCGATTTTGATGGGGTGGGGAAGGGGGGGGGGGTTTAAGAATAAAATGAACATTCTTCCAATTGCTAAAATACTGAAATTTACATAATGCGCAATATGGGTATCAAACGTAGTGAAATTTTGTTTGTATTTTGTATCACAAAATACCGAATATTTTTCGAAATTACCCTAATTCTCATAATTTTAAATAATAATTTTGAATGCATTTTCAATGTATTCCGTACTTGTAAAATACTCAAATCTGATTTTTTTGAAAAATACGTAAAATTTGTGTTATTTACAAAAAAAAAACCCTTCATAAAGTGAAAATGCATACAAAATTTTGCTTCGTTTGAGTATTTTCAAAAAATACGGTATTTTCTTTAAAAAAATATGTTTTTACCAACTCTAATGAAGCAAAAAAAAAAAATTGTTATTTACACAAAAAAAAACCTTCATAAAGTGAAAATGCCTAAAAAATTCGCTTCGTTTATCATTTATATAGCAAATTATTTTTATAAAAAAAGGAGAATTTTTGAAAAAAAATTCAGTATACTGTTCTTTTTTTTGAGTATTTAAACTTTGAAATTTACCATATTAAAAAAATCTTAGTGAAAGCATTGGACATTTAACATGATTTGGTTAGATAAGGTAAATTTTAGAAATATATTAAAAATGTGGTATGAACGATAGAATTATCGAAATAACGATAAAATAGATTATCGTTCGTTATCGAACCTCGATAATTTTATCATTAACAACCTTACTTCCGATAATCGAATCACGGAAAAAATGTTTCGTCAAATTCGAGTTTTGTTACACTATATCAGTCAAACTTGAGTTAAATATCAACAAAAATCTTCAGACTATTAAAGTTATAAGAGTTGGAAGCCTTAGCTATATTTTTTTTGCGCATTTATTTCCATTTTGGTTATTAAAATGGTCTAAATATTGGTAAAAACTTAATTAGATTTTGATTGGTTAAAAAATAAAATACAATAAATCTCAAACTTGTGTTAAAATCAATGGCTCACAATACCTATGACCTGTCAATATTTGCAAAAGTTCATCACTTAAAATTATTAAGTGGCAGCTGATTTTCTTGTTATCTTTCTCCCCCTAATCTAATCTAACCCCGCAATTCAACGCCTATTACAACGTCCACCAACACGACGTAGCACGGGAACAAATTACAGCCAAAGCCCTGATGGACAATATCCTGAGGGGGCGAGGGTGCGAGATTGAAGATGCTTCACCGGAGGCAGCCAATTTCCCGCCATCATCCCATCATTATTGCCGCGCCAAGAGAGACCTTGCGCGAATGCAAATGTTTGCCGGTTTCACGATCAAGGTTGCATTTTTCTGTTCCGATGGAATTTCCACTTAACTGAGTTGGGCAAACAAACCGGTGAACCCCTTTTCGCTTTCCGTGAAGTGCACTGTGAAAAATGATTTTTTTTCGTTTAATTGCGTGTTTACAATCTAAATTTTGACTGAATTTTCAATCAATTTAAAAGTATTATTTTCTGCCAAATTTAATTACTGTGACTTTCTCCTAAAGATCTCCGCGTAGACTTTTGCGATGTAATCACATTTCGCACGCCTTATTTATGCTCTCTCTCTCCCTCGATCTGCCACTTGATGTTGCGGTACCGCCAAAGATGCTGGGCGGTGGGTGGTGACAATTGCATTAACTCGGCACAATTAGAAGTTTCTGGACCGGTCGTCAACCTGCGGCCAAGCCAACGCGTTCAAGGGATCGGCAAAGCCAAATAAGCCGACGGGCTCGGACGGTTCGTGGAAGAGCTTTTCTGCTTATTTATTTGTTTGTTTGCATTTTTCCAATGGTTTCTGGAGCAATGCGGTACTGAACGTGGATCGCGGTGTCTGGTGGAGTGACTGACGATCCGCGCAAATCGTTTTCTAATGGACAATTACCATAACCCCACATTCGCTCCCACTTGATGCGGATTCTTGCATAGGGGAGAGCGTGAAGAGTTAATTTGTATGATGTTATTGTTCAATTTTGGATGTAGGGATTATATAAATGAATTTTTTATTTCTTTTAAAATTTAACTCCTCAAAATCAAATGCTTATTCACCATGAGTCTCCCCTAAACACCCAGCATAAAACCTAGCGGATGACGATCGGAGAGCCGTCTAAATGGCCCATTATCATCGTTTGCACAAAAGCATTTCGCGAACATATCCATCAGTGATGGAGAAAGATTGCGTCTTCTTAGAAATGGACAGCAAGAAGCAGGAGGAAAACGCGATCCCGCTGTGTCAATCAGAGTGAAAGAGCCTTTAATGTGGTGGATTACGGCCAAGCCACACACACACACACGCGGAGTTCTGCAGCAAAAAGTTCCGATATTTTTCCCGCCACAAACACTTTGCACAATCACACATGAGTGAGAAGTTGATTTTGTTTTTGCTGTATTTCCTTGCCAAAGCCCATCATTATTTGCGGATAATGTGGCGGCAAAACTGACCTCTTACACATCAAATCACGCGTTACAACGGGCCGCGCTGCCTTTGGCGGGAAATTGCATTTTCCGAGGAAAGAGCAACAAACGTGCCGACCACGAATGCCGACCTACAGGGAAGTTGGAAGGAAAGGCGAACCGTGGCTTATGGTTTGCGTGAGCAGCGGGAAAACGGTTGGCCTTGTTTTTGGAAATGACTATTTCAACATCATCAATGGATTCTTAATTCTCAAGAATTTTATATTTTTGCGGGTTGCATGTCTTAAATTTTTTATTTATTGAATTTATTATTTTTTTAAGGATGCACAGCAACCATAGAAGTTGTTTTCTTCTTATTCCAAAATTGTCAAACTTACGGACCCAATCCGGCAACAATTCGATTGTAAAAATAGCCAAAGCTTGTTGTAATTGTTTTAAAGACAGTAAATTAGGGGATGAATAAAAAAATTATCAATAAAAAATCAATAGGAAGATATTAAAAAATATGTAACAAAAATCTTGGTGCAAAAGCTCTGGTTGATGTGCACCGTTAAAGGGCTTTTGTGACAAAAACGCCAAAAAAATTGGAACGAAGATTAGAACATTCATATGATAATAGTATTTTAAAATTATGAGATTTGGCTGGCTTTTTTTAATTTTATTTGGAATTTATATAACAAATAATAAAATCTGCATCTAGCTATATCATTTAAAAAGATCATTGTTCAATTAACATAACCATTTTCAAGATGATAAAACAATCCATTAACTCCCACCCTCATATTATTTTTTAAGGCAGCTTAATTTTCTTCTTTTAGATATTTTGCATTCAATTTGATTATTTTCAGATACATTTGACTGACTAAGCCTATGTATTTTTTTTTTTATTTGGTTTTTCTTCAACCTGCCGTCATTGTTATTTGTCAATAAATATAAGTTGTAACAAATTTCGTTGAAACATACTTTTAAAAATATAATTTTCTAAACATTATCAAAGTCACAATTAACAAGTAAAAGCCTATATTTTTTAGAAAAAGAAGAGTTTTTAACTTTTTTATCAGGTCCTATAAATAAATGTAAACATTGAGTGTATCCCTTTCTCACCTTATGACAATATCCATCGAAGTAAGCTGGATACATTCAATGTTTACATTTGTTTATTGGACCTAATAAAAAAAAAGTTTGGTTATCTTCCCTATCATGATTCTTACAGATCCAAAATCTGAGAAAAGTGTTATTTTCTAATCATTTCTCAAAGAGCAATTCTTATCAAAATCGGTTGATTTCTTGATTTTTTAAAAGATTTGTTGTGTGTTTTTTTTATAAATAATAAAAGCATTGGTCCATCCATGTACGCATTTCTGCAGCTGCCCAAACAAAAATGATATGTAGTTACTTGAAAATTTGTACCTCTAAACTTAACTTTTTGAGCAAATTGGTTTCTTGAGCAAAGTTTTAGGTCAGATGAGTTTTAGGTCAGATAATTTTAAAAATAGTTATAGTAAAAAAAACATTTTTTTTAAATCCGCTAAACCGTACTTTTTTTTATAAAATGTAGTAACTGACCAAAAAAGGCAACTTTTGAACTTTAGTTAAGTATGCCATTTTTTTTACGAAGATATCAATATAACACTGGAACGCCCAACGCATGTCCAACTTACACGGACGCCCAAGCCTCCCAAAAAAGGTGGAACGGTAACTTCAACTCGCTGGTTTTCGGCCATTACTCAACCAATCGGGACGATTCTTGTTTCCAGTGATTTGTAAGAATGTCTAGATGATCCTGAAATTTGGCAGAACTTGATTTGAACAAATCTGTAATTTCTGCGACCGAAAACATCGTTCCACCTTTTTTAAAACGACTGCCTCCGCGGAATTCTGGGCGAATTTTTTTTACACGCGAAAAAAAAAGTTAAAGCGGTGTTTTTGTTCGCAAAAAATACAGTTTTGATCAAATTAAGTTCTACAAAGTTCTAGAATCATTTAGACATCCTAACAAATCACTGGAAAGAAGAATCATCTTGATTGGTTGAGTTATGCCCGAGAACCATTGGCATTGAGTTGAAGTTCCCGTTCCAACTTTTTTGGACCCTTGGGCGTTGGAATGATAATAGAGATATGATATAATTAGAAACCTAATTTTGAGAAATTTTGAATATGCACTCTGAAAACATGTAACTAACCATATTTCAATGCAAATCAAATTTGCAAGCAATTATACTTTGTTTTAAATATCGATGAAACGTCCCATTTCTAAGTTATAACCAGACAATTTTTTAAAATTTGTTCATTTATACTTTGAAAATCGGAAAAAATACTAAGCTAGAGCATTGCAAATAATTAAAATTGACAAAAATAAAATTTTTTAGTAAGCCAAGTTTTTCAATGCCTTTGTTTTTCAACTCACGATAGTAGCCGAGCTATTTGTCTGATTTTAAAGATTTTAAATTAAGTTTTTGTAAATTTTCCTATTCTTTCGAATTATAATTCTCAAGATTTAAAAATCAAACCCAATTTTTTAAAAAAGTTAAAAACTAAAATTTTGGCTTTTTGGGTTTTACGTTTTAAGTTGCACTTTTTGTGGAAATTGTAATTTGAAGGCTGGTTTTTTAGACTGTTACTATTTCTTCTAATTTTCCTCATTATAACTTACATCTTTGCTGAAAAAAATAACAAATTGATTTGAAACACCTATTCCGAGATACTTTTTTTAATATTTTGTTTACTATTTTGCAGGTCAGCTTCCGAAAAAGTATGAAGATTTGAATGAACAAACCAATAAGTCAAAATGCCTTCTTTGGTCATGTGAAAGCTCCCCAGAAAATTACAGCCAAACAAAAAAGTACAAATGAAATCCTTTTCAGGTTTTTCGAAAATCCGCCTTAAGGGGTTACATACATGTATATCGGCAAAAATATCAGAGGTTAGTTAGAGCACACACTTCAACTTTTTTTAATTCTTTTTTCAGGGCATTAAAATATACATTTTCACCTACAAACAAAAAACGAAACGAAGTTGACTTTATAGCTGTCGGCCACCATTGCTAGTACCAACCACTAGTGTCTTCCTTTTTATCTACAAGGACTTCGCCGCCCTGGGCTCCTAAGTGTATGAAAGTATGGCACGGAGCGACGGCGCCGAATACCCATATTTACACAAAGAATTTTACCTACAAACAAAACAAATTTTAAAACATTTGGTTGCATCATTGCCGAGATATAGCAATTTCAAGTTAGCAGTTTCAAAAAACGGGTGCCACGATATCTCAACACTGTCTTGACCAAATTGGCTCAAAATTTTGGTGCAGACTCGTTAATCCGATTCAGTGTGCATGACGAAGCACGATTTTCAAAAAGTTATTAAAAAAAAATATGTTTGTGTTTTTCCTATAAAATCCGTTAGTTTTTGATTATTGTATTTTTTTAAAAAGCAAATTTTAAAAATTGGGCTTCGTCATGCACACGGGATACATCTTGAGAGTCTTCACCTCAAATTTCAGCCAATTTGGTCCTTCCCATCTCGAGATATCGTGACACCCGTAAATCAACTCGGGGTTTAGAGAAAAACGCCAATAAAGTTTGACAGCCCGCTTTGCGCATTCAAAATTTTGAGCTTAAATCGTCTCTTACTCAGTTTAATGATGAAATATCTTCATGAAACTGTCAGGACTGATTAATAATCATCTTTTGAGTGGATTGAACTAATATTATGTAATATAAAATTGTGTGATTTCCTACATGTATGTTACCCCTTAAGTCAGAAGTAAGTAAAACAAATCTCAAAAAAGGGTGTTTTTAAAGGTCCAATTAACTTTTTTTTGTGTGTTTTCATCTTCCCAGAGTCAGGGGTATTAAAAAAACACCTCACCCAAAAAGCTAAAAGGAAAATTTTGTTTATGGTACCATTTCAAAAATAACTCAAATTCCTATTTCGAATTGATTGTCAGCAGTGTATGAAAGTCTCGTTTGATGAAATAATCCTTTAATTTGTTGTTAATAATGGTATAAAGCTAATTTTTCAACTTTGAAAGCAAAATTTGTTAAAAACTTGTTATATATAAATATACAGTCCAGACTGAATTATCCAAAGGCCTCGGAAAAAAATTACTTCGGATAATCGGATATCGAGCCCCCTAAACTACGCTAAAGTGATTTATTTTTTTTAATCCAAGATGACGGCCAATATGGCAGTGACGAAATATTTAAAAAAAACACACATTTTATTATCATTTTATTTTATTATTTTTTTATTTGAATAGGCAATCAACTATTCAAATTTGACTAAAATGGGGTCGCAGAACTCGAATTGGATCTTTGAAAAAACGAAAAAACAATTGTGTGTTCGTGATTCGATTATCCGAAGGTTTGTATGGGACTCGATAATTGAAACTTCGGATAATCGAGTTTGGACTGTACAATGAAAAAAAAAAAAAAACAATTATTTAAAAGTAGTCTGATTTAAAGGTCATAAAGTTGTTAAGGAAAAAAAATCAGCTTATTAAGGTAGGATTCACTCTTCACATATAGATATTTTACCAAAGAATTTTATTTTTTCGTGAGTGAATTTCTCACTCTCATGAAAGTGAGAAGAAGAAGAGTGCACGAATTATTAAATCCATCCCGAGCTTCCTAAACACATTACTTATAGTGAAAGATTATGTGTAAGAGTCAAAAGTTTGAAGGATAATAGACCAATCGACTAGAGTATTTAAAAGCAGTTTTAACCCTCTACTGCCCAAATTTTTTTTTCGAAAATATTTATTTTTCCCGTGTTTAGGAGGTCATTTTGAGCAACTTTTGTTCCACGAAAAACTTCACTTCTCTTGTTTTATGTTTTTCTTGTTTCATTTTTTGTTTTTTTATTTGCATTTATCTTGTTTAGTTTTTGTTTGTTTTTGGGAGTATTTGGCTTACTCTACCACCTAATATAATTACATTTCGCCTATCTATTTTTTTCATGTTTTTACAGTCACTTTTTCAATTTTTTGCATGTTTTACACATTTTTTGCTATAGAATCGCACCATCATCATTAAAATTGCAAAAAAATGCGTAGAGGCATAGTCTGGGACACTACAAAAATTATTGCATACTTCTTTTTACTGAAAATATAGGAAATGTTAGTAAAAAACATAGCCAAAGTTGACCCCTAAAAAAATGACATTTTTAAAAACATTGGCAAAGTCACATAAAACAAGTTAAACTTCCAACCCTGAAATTTTCTAAAATTTTAAGAGTTCTTCTTTCCAATGCTTTTTAAAGATCAAAAATCGGTTGGAAAATTGATTTTTTGCGATTTTTTAGATCGAAGCCCGTCTAAAGGCGGGGTTAGGTTGTAGAGGGTTAAGGAAAAAACCGCAAAAATCATAAAATTAATGTAGCAAAAAAAACAGAGTTTCGCTAAAAGTATTTTGTTTTGTTTACCAAGATTGCTGATCTACAAAATGTGGCAGATCATTTTTCGATAACTGGCGTTTCAACTGCAAATGTAGGCATGAACTGTGATTGTATGTCACACATTGAAATAACATTTTTTATAAATCTGTACCGATTAGGTCTAGAATATTATCAATTTTTCGCAATTTTTAAGCAAATTTCACATCAGAAATTTGACCGAGTGAACTTCTTTATAACATGAAATTTGCTCTGCAACCTTTCCAAAGCTGAATTCAGAAGCAAAACGAAATCTGTTGCATGAATTTTTGGTTGACAAAATTAGGAACAGATTATGCAAAACTGGTTCCGCAAACTGCCAGGTTATCAAACATACCATTTGACATAACCCAATGTCCGACATAATTTAACATTCAAACCCGTTGTGGGACCCCATAACCACGTAACACTGACATAATCATGCACGATCTAATAATTTGTATCACGAAACCCATGCTCTGCATATGTCAGACAATCACTTAAACTGGTCCGGATCACTTGTCTGGAGCATTGTGCTTCACTGCTTTTCCCCACTCAGTCATACAGTCAGCTTAAACGATGTGGCCAGGTTTCAACGCTAAGTGCTCTCCCATCGCCAGCAACAACAATAGAACTCAGAACTGCCTACACCTACAACTCACTCCCATAGGTAGGTACTTCAACACTGGACAGCAACAAATAGGTCGTAAATTGTTGGGTCCAGTACTCGAGTTGAACGGACACGCCAGGTACTGGCAAGTGGCGAAAAGTACAAACGGACCGGGTGAGTGCACTACACATGAAACCGTTGCGTTTGACCGAGTTTGTTGATGAATGTTGGGTACGACCACGTCCCAGAGCAGAGCTCCAAATCCCAACCTGCTGAATGATGACGACGACGAAGAACAATCGACGAAGCCTAATTACACCATTCAGGCGGGTTGTTGTCCACGATGGGTGCCTCCAGAGTTGGTCACCCGTTGATGGTTGCGTTAGCTAATAGCTGTACATCTCTGCGACCATTACTCGGTGGGAGATACCTGTCACTGCTGCTGCTGATGGTCGGTGATTAAGAGTCGACTTTACCGAAATGATGAAAACGTAACGCAACTTGGAGTTGACCGATGGTCGCGATAATGGTCTCGAAGACGCGTTCGGAAATTAATTCTGACCGTTATGTAGGGGGTGTGCGGGACGTTTCTCACCGGCACTCGAAGTGAAACCTCGGCCAGAGAGGGTATGACTTGCAGCAATGCAATCCGTTCCTTTCAACTGATGGGAGCGATTGTGGATGAAGTTTCGAGTATTGCTCCAGAAAGGCACGCAACACTTGAACTCAAGATCAAGATGCTGTTGGTCTTGCAAAATCTTGAAGCTGAAAACAACTGCCTTTTCTAAAAGCTTGACAAACAGAAAAAAAAACTATGGTAATTAATAGGTTCTCGGAAGCCAAATCATTAACACTAACACCCAATGTCAACAGTCCATCAGTCAACGCTAATGAGAGAGAAGTGCTCGTCTCAACGTTGAACTCAACTCAAGAGCGATCCCAAGACATTTGAGCCAGAAAAAAAGCACCGTAACAACTCGGCTACCTCCCCAGACCCCCTCCTTTTAATGGCTTAATCGTGAGAAAGCACGCGTCCCATAAATAAATTGAACTTTACTTACGTGACAGACAGGTGTGCTTTCGGAACTGCAAGAAGCCGTCCTCGCAGTGGCACCGGCTCTCGACGCAAACGCTGTTAGCCACACGCATCGAGCACTGCTCCGACAGGACACACTCGCTCTCCAGCAGTTGGGCTGCAAACGAAATTCAAACAAAACCATTAGGGCGCAATTAAAACCGGCGGAGATTCCGGCGCGGTCAGTTCTTGGAAGCGAAGAATCTCTTACACGGCAGGCACTTGGTCTCGTTGAGCCGCACGTAGAACGGAGAGCACTCGCAGAAGCCCTCCAGGGTGCAGTAGCTGCCGCGGATGCTGTCGGTGCAGTCCATGTCGTGCTGACAGGGCGCACCCAGCGTCTGGGATTTGCTGCTGGCGGCGTGACCACTTGCTATCATCACCTGCAGGGAGAGGGAAGGAGAAGAAAGAGATAGAAATTGGAGATTAAATACTTGGCAGTTTAAATTGGAGCAGTTGCGGCTGATTGGGCCGATTGGGGATGAGACTATTTAACGGCAAAAATGCTGACATTGAACCCGGAACTTGTTTGGGAATCTTACGTAAAACAACATCTTGCCTTTCGGATCACCACGCTTTCTACCTGATAAAACATTTTGAATACAAAATTAATGCAAAACATACAAAAATCTTAGAAATGTTGAAGCAAGATTAGATTTGGAAAACCTGCACACGCTGAAATCGATAAAATTGAATTATAGTGAGTTTCCAAGGGTAGCAAAAATGTGTAAGATTGCTTCAGATGATTTCATAGCAAGCGAAATTTACAAATTTAATTACATTAGATTCGCGAAAAATCAATTATGTCGATTGGAGCGTGTTAAGGGAACCCAATTCTACCATACCTTGACGAAACTGTAGCGTTTACTGACACCAACTTCAAAGATGTTAACTTGCGTTTTCTAACTGTTTATAAATGCATGGTAATCCAATGTAAAGTCAATAATCAATTAACAATTTAATCATCTTTTGAAGCTAATATAGTTTTGGAGGTTCTATTTAATTTTTGTTTAAAAGAAACCTTGGGCGCAATCAAAGAAAGTTTCTCGCGTAGGTCTTCAACAAATTATTTATAAGTTTTTGTCTCCCTCTTTTCATAAAAATAAGGAAGAAATTATATGTGCAATTGATTGTGAAACTATTCGGGTCTCATTTCATATAGGAGTACAATAACAACTTTTTTTTTAATTGAATAACTTGTTTAAATCAGCCAAAGCTTTTGCTTTTATTAAACTGTAAGTTTGATTCTTAAAGGATGATTTGATAAATAAAATTATTCGTTACAGCAAACTTGAGTCTTGACATTTAGGAATTATCTAAATAATTCCTAAACAGTTTTGTTATACTATGGGGTCATATCGGCAAAATGTAAGGATTTTAGATCAGCAAGAGTTGGTAGCCTTAGCAATAACCCTGAAGGGTAATTTTTTCATTCAGAACAAAATTTTTCATTTTCAATTTTCGTGTTTTTTTGTAACACTGCAGGGTTATTTTCTAAAGTGTAACAAGTTCAAAGTTGTAGAGCATACAACTTCAGAGATTTTGCTGTATCAACAAAAGGAGTTTGCTTCAATGTACTTAAAAATATTGTTCGTTGAACGGTCGCTTAGGGGTACTTTTCGAAAACCCGTGACTGAGAAAATATGGGATTATTGATTTAATCCATTTTTAAAATTTTACGTATATTTCAAAAGAGGCACACGATCATTCACAAAGCATGGATTTAGGTGTAGATTCAAGAAGTATCGAGCACCTCAAATTTTATTTATGAAACGTTTTGTTCTGAATGAAATAAAAAATGCACTTCTGGGTTATTGCAAATTTAAAAAGAATATTAAAACTTTCCATAAAATGACATGTCCCTATTTTTTTACAGTTGAGTAATGAAAAATGGCAGAAAAAAAATACGTTTTTGGGAATTCTGACTATGCCATCAAATTGGGCGTTCAATTTTACTAGAGCGTCCAATTTCCTGGATTAGCAAAATACCAGGGAAATCCCGGAAATTTATTAAAAATTGTTCTGAATAATAATTAGCAACAAAAATGTATAGAATAAAAACATAAATGGGCAAAATAAGTGTGAGGATCAATTAATTCCTTGACTGCTTTAAAAACATACAATTTCATAAAAATTATTAAATTTTATAGATTTATAGGCTGTCTTTACATATGTACAAAATATCATTAAAAATGTTGTTCAGAAGTATGTATTATTTTTTAAATCACAGTGTTTGGACAGTGAGTAAAATCCATGCTCTAAAACCATAAAATTGCTTTTATATTTGTTTCTGTAACCAATTTAAGAAAATATGATTAAGGATAACATTTTAATTAAATTAACCTTATTCTTCTTTCACAACCCTTTTTGAGACATTTAATAATACCAATCAAATTTTATTCTAATTTTGTAAACAAAATCGTAAAAAAAACTTAACTTTGATCTTGGCGGGAAGAGGTACCTTATTTTCAAATGATACAGCAACCATTTTCGTTTCAAAAACTTACCAAAATTTTAATAGTTTATTTTCTTTCCATAATATCGTAATTTTTGTTGTCCAAGATCTATTCCCAGTTTTGAATGCTTCAGAAATAAATATCATCTGAAATAAACCATGACATGGAATTTGCAGACGAACTAATTAGTTCAATAAAAACCGTAAATTGAATTAAATGAAATTTAATTGGGTTCTTTCATTTTTTTTGCAAATTTAATTTAAAAAGTTGTAAGAAAATAAATACTTACGCTTGAATTAAGGGAATTCCCGGGAAATTTACAAATTTCCCTGGAAACGGGACGCTCTATTGGACGCTCTAAATTTTACATTAAAAATCTTTTTTACATTTATCCTTGCAAATTATTGAAACACACGTCTTTTTTTGAATGTTCAACAAAAGAACGGTTATACAAGCCCTCTGCAACTATTATCGAAAAATGGAGCTCGGATTCGTGATCAAGGAAAAAATATCTCTTAAGACATAGTTTCACGCAAATCGAAGAGGGGTCGGGGCAACTTTTTCAAATTTCGGTTGAGTTGGCGGAGAATCACCCAAATAGGCATTTTGGAAAAAAATTGTAACAAATTTAGGCAAACTGAATTGGTATGTGTAAATTTTCATGATAATGACAAATGCTCATCGTTTGTTGTCGGAGAACAAATCATTAAAATTATTTAAAATAATTAATTATAAATAATATTCCTCCTCAAGCTTAATTTCCATTTCGTTTCCATCCTCAATTAAAGAAGCGACTAATTACAACAATAACAAATCCACTCCCTCGCCCGGTTGCACAAGAATGAAGCGATTAGTTCCAGGTGCGGGGGCGGCCAACTGCCGGTGTCCAAAACGAAGCCAAGAAAAACAGTGAAAGCTCCTCAAACTAGGGCTTTTCTTCTGCACACCGTGATGCGTCTGTGTGTGCTTGGAAAAGGTTACGCGCCACAGTCATCGGTAGCAGCAGCAAAAAAAAAGGGTGAGAAAGCGAGAGTCCAACAAATTGGCCAAACTAAAGCGCTCTAAACACTCACACACATGAACAATGGGACGGGGGAAGCTTTGAAATTAAATTCCCGCCGCGCACGTGAAAAACTTTCGCTATCGAAACGATTTTCGGGAGGGAACCACGTGGGAACTTTGCTAAACCACGGTGGGTCGTCGTCGCCGCTGCGGCATCTCTCTAAGATCTTTGTGACTGGTTTTGGTGGCTGGCCACTTGGTGGACATGCTGTGTCCAAACAATTGGTGAAATTTAAAAGAAAAGACCTGATGGTCATAATAGAGTGTTTTAACTCTGTGTTTTTGTTTTTCCCTTCTGTTGTTTAAGTTGCACATTATTGCAGGCTAATTTTCCAGTGGCGAGTGAAAGAAAGGTACTGCTCGTCTAATGAGGGGACACCGCCCTGACTGGGACTAATTGCTGCGGGAAAGTTGAACCCGGGGCTCTAATTGAAACTTGTGTTGGGATCCAGCTGGCAAATTGTTTGGTGAAATGTTTAGACAAATTGTTATAGTGATTTGTGAAATAAAATGTTAAATTTTGCGGTCATTTCAGGGCAATCTAAGAAATATCTGGTGCAAAATTTGAAAAGGGCGGATAAGCATTTTGACAGCTGGAACTGTTATACAAATTCCGATTTTTGTGATTTTTTGATGCCCAAAATAAAAAATCACAAAAAGTTTGAAAAATCATAAATGAAGCTAGTGTAAATTTGTTTTCAAGTATTCGAAACTTTTTATCAAGAAATGCTTAAAACATGAGGCGAAAAATCAAAGAATTTGTCAAACTATTTTTGTATTTCTTCGATGAAAAATACGTTTATTCCGAAATCTGTGTACGCCAACAAATGGGGCGTCAAGTCCCTTTGACACCACATTCTCAAATAAGGCATTTCATGCTGGAAATTATTACGTATTTTTTCGAATGGTAAAAAACATAAAGGGTCGTACCGCCTCTCCGTAACGAGATATTGAAAAATGGAGTTCAGATTCGTGATCAGGGACAAAAGTTACCCCTTTCAAAGAGGGGTCGGGCAACTGCTGTATGAGTTGGCGGAGATTGAACTGACTGAACTGAACATCTAAAAATAAACGTTGGAAAATATAATCTGATCAGGTTTTCTATAGATATCAATGAATCAAGTGGGCAGGACAACAAATATTAATTAAACTAATTCATAATGAGCAATTCCAGCTCAAATGAAAAGATTTTTTCTGGTACTTTTGTACCCGCCCCACTCCGAATTCAATGGAACTTTGTAGACATGTTACCTTAGGCCGATGTAAGCCATTTTTGTGTATATGGAACGAATTGTACTCGAAAAAACATTTGAGAAGGGTGTAAGTTATTTAAACCTTTTTTGTATTTAGTAATTTAAAAATTACTGTATCTCGAAGCTTGCATCGTATCAAAAAGTGGCCAAAGGCAGACTTGTAAGAAATTGGACGGACTTTCTGAAAAAATACACTGAAATAAAAATACACACCACTCCTATGAGATTTTTTGGTTTTTTAGTTTCAAAGTTAAACTTTACGTATTTTCTTCGTTCAATTTTTTTGTGAAAATAGCACAAAAAGACAGACGAAAAATGCAGGATGGAATGTCTCTCGTAAAAAAAAAACAAGAATCATTTACTAATGCTGTTTTTTTGAAAAGCGGTCTAGAAGTCAAAATTTTCAAAAACCAAACGCGGGAATCGATTCCCCAGACAATTTTACATAAAAATCTCCATATTGACCATTATCCTATGTCCTTGTGAAGATACAGCGGTTTTCAAAATAAAAATGTTGAAAATATAGGTTTTTTGGTGGTTTTGTCAATTTTTATATGACAGACTTGATTTTTCAGTCTCGTGAATATTTTCATCGGAAATCCCGTCCAATTTCCCATAAGTTTGTCCTTGAAAGCATTTCAATTGGTTGTATGGGCTTACAGATATAAGCCTAATTACATTGCTCACAACTGAAAATAGAATATTTTTTCAGTGTAGTAGAAACCTAGATAGTTAATAAGCTTACGTAAATATTAAAACGAGTATACACAAAAATGACTTATATAGGCCTAGGATATCATGTCTACAAAGTTTCATTGAAATCGGAGAGGGTATAACCTCAACAAAAATCAACTCTTACTCGATCTTAATTTATTTTATTCAGAAAGATTCAAAATGACTGGATGAGATCGCTATAACTTCATTCCAGGTCTTCTCCAAACACGGGATCCCAATGAATCGTTTTCCCAGTTTCATTCACGAAAACGAGAAAAGGAAACCTGTGTGTGCGGCCTCCACCCATCAGCCCAGATGGAGACCACCACAACTTGTGATGGTATGTATTTTCGTTTAATTTTTGTATACCTTCCACAATCTTCTGTGGTACTGATGGTTGGGTTGGAGTGAGGGGGTTGCTTTCAATTACCAATAATTATTTTCACTCTACGGTGCAAGAATTAATTAGGCGAGAAATTAGCCACGAATTGAATGGCTTCAATCACAGTGATTTAGGTGGCACACAGCGCAGGTTTTTGAAAAGCGAGATTTGTTGGGGGAGAAAAAATACCCAAAACTATTAAATTATTCAAATTGCTGGTTTGAGCTATGGGGAGAAACACTTTCTTCTGCGAAGCAGTTTAAGCTGGACTCAATGAAGAACGTTCGTCCGAGAGCTGGCGTAGGCTGTTCCGTGTGTAACTTGGTATGTAAGCGAGGTAGTCGCTCTGTAATATTAGATTTAGGTGACCGGTTGAACGCACGAGGTGTGTGTATAATTTGTTTGAATATTTTTTCCCCTACGCGTCTGCGTTTGCGTGTTGGAATGCCCATCGAAACGGGTCAGAGACCTAAAATCGTGACTGTTTGCGTTGAAGTCAGAAGATAACTGTTGTTGTCCAACTGCATTTCGGTGCAGCAGGTACATGAAGGTGGTACGGAGTGGACTCTTTAACTTCTCTTAATAAAAGTCCAGCTTCAATTACTTTGTGGACAAAAAAGTTTTGAGACCACTTCTTCACTTTCTGTCGCTAATTGCAGTCAGTTTTTTTTTTCGCGGAATCATTCATGATATCGATATCACACATCAGCACCAGAAGCCTTCCGGCAAAGCGCCTTCGCGGCACATCAAGACAACAAGACTATGCAGCATGTATCATGTATCAGAGGAAGCCACATACCGTCGATCGATCTGGTATGCTTTGCTCTTCGCAATCGATCAAGTAATTGGATGATTAAGTTAATCGAACAAATATTTGCTGCGAGATAATGGCTAATAATTGTTTTGAACCTGATCGACTCATGCAATTACTTAATGGGAAAATGTATGTTGTTTTCCAATGCTTTGTTTTTCCTCCACGTTTTTTTTTCGGTGAACACTGCACTAGTTCAGTTCTCCACGACGCCATCGAACTCCACAACCCGAAATCACCTCCAGGCTCTAATCTTTATCGCTTTTATGTGTACCGTGTACTTTCTCTGCCATTAGGCCTGCGCGCGCCAACTCTGTGGCTAGACTGTGGTCTGGGGGAGGACTTTAGGGAGACCCTTTCGACACCGCAACTTCAATTTCGCCACCATGCCGCCACCGCTAAACTGTTTGCTCTACAAAATGCGCCGCAGAATGCTATTCTCATGGTCGAGGCCACCAGATGGATTGGCCACCATAACTCATCCAAGACCCGGCCAATCGACCGCGACGACGCGCCGCTGAAGTGGACTGATGGCTCCACAGTTTTAGCGAATAGTTGTCCTATTTTTGGGACCTCAGGTTTTATCAGATTTGGATCAGCGCGCGAGTACGGTGTGGAGGTGCAGAGACTCAACGCTAGCCAATTTGTGGGTAGCCGGGCGAGCTAACAAATTTGTTTCATTAAAAGGTCGGGTAGATGGTTGTGGGTAACCGCAAAATCGTTTAAGTGGGATAACTGTAAACAAGAAATTATATTTTTGGTTATCAGCTCATTTGCTTGCTTGTGCGACGGTTGAAGAGTTGGTCGAAAGGACCTCAACCATTATTTTGAAATTGCTTGCTCAATTTGGCAACCCTAAAATAATCACTCAATCAGTTTTCTTAATTATCTATAAGTGACGTTAGAATCTTTAAAAAAAATATTCATAAAACTTTTTTTCATATGAATGTACTGGTTGATCAAACATTTTCAATTAATGTTTAAATTTTGTTCTGTTCTGTGATTTTGTAGATATTCTGCAAAATATTATAAAAAGTCGATATTATAAATCAAAACAAATATTACAGTTTTCAAATATTTTATCATATTCATTTGTTTTTTTAAGAAACAATACAAAAGTTGGCAGCAAATTGCTTTTTTCTATAACAAATAATAACAAATGTTCAAAATCGAAAGTATTCTTTTGAAAGGGCTAAGAAAACTCATTTTGTGCACTATTCATATCTTGTTGATTCTTTAATATTAACAGTATGGACCCGATTATGATTTTTCTGTTACATTCTTAATGGAATTCCATATAAACTGTAACGGGAATTGCAGGCACTGGGTCCAGACTGTTGCAAAACCGAGGCATGCAGAAACGGGGGCACAGAGCTTATGGAATTTTGGTTATATGGGAGCATCCATGCCAGATATACAGATAAATCTGTATTTGACAGATTTTTCGATCCCAAAAATCACAAAAAATCTGTATATATACAGATTTTTTTTCTAAATGATTATATTTTTATAGCAATTTATTGATTGCATTATGCTGTAATATGATTAAAAAGCATAAATCTACTGTTAAAAATTTAAAAATTTCTTCTATAATTTCTAATTCGACATGATACAGATAAAATACAGATTTATTTTTAAGAAAATACAGATCTGTCATATAATAATCTGGCATCGTTGTATGAGAGACATTGGCTATAATCCTATAAAAAATCATCCAAACATTAAAAAATTATAGTGTTTTAGAATCGGGATGATGACAGCTATCCATTGCAATTATAATTTTGCAAAATGGGTATCAAATGATCGGGATTTTTTCATACATGACGAAAGTGATAACACATATTTATTCAAATACTTATCATTTTCACAAAACTACGCATTTACGAAAAAAACTAAAATTTTAATTTTGTTACAATATGGGTATCAAATGATCGTTTTTTTCATACATTTCAAAAGTGTTAATATTTTTTTTGCGAAATACTCAAAATTTCCAAAAAACTGTGTCTTTTGAAAAAAATACTCAAATTTTTATTTTCAAAACGGGTATAAAATGATTGGGAACTGTTTTTTTTTTTAGAAAACTCATAATTTTCGCAAAACTAGTATTTTTGAAAAAATACTCATAGGACTAATAGGATTTTTTAAATACGTAGTTTTGTTAAACTTTGATCGTTTTCAAAAATTTGTGTTATTACTTTTAAAATGCACGAAAAAGTCAGGATCATTTGATACCCATTGCATTTTTTTTTGTATTTTTTAGAAAAGACGTAATGTTGTGAAAAATTTTACTATTTTGAAAAATTTGTATTACAACTTTAGAAATACATGAAAAATTCTAATCATTCGACATCAATATTATAAAAATTTATCTATTTTTTATGTTTTTATAACTTTCGAAATGTATGAAAAAATCCCTATCATTTGATACCCATATTGTAAAAAACAATTTTGTTTTGTATTTTTCTGAAAAAAATAGTTTTGCCATGTATCTTTTTTCAGAATTTTTTTATATAAAATAATCCCTTCTATACAGATTTTCGAAAATTGACATGCCCATTTTGTATGACCAGCCCTCGGTATTATATGGAAACTTGTATGAAAAAACTAATGATTGAAATAGTTTCATCTAAATAAAAAAAATCAAAATATTTTTTTCAGAAAATGCGAAATTATAGAGCAACCTTTTTGCCCTGTGGGTCGAACTTTGTTTTCTGGAAGCGGTTGTGGGCGGGTTTTTTTTTAAATTTTTTTGTGTTAATATTATCAAAATTGAATTAAGGAAACTTATTTCAATCTTGTAGGTATTCGAAAAAAAACGCAATAAAATTTAATCCATAAGGGTTCGTTTAAAAATTACGTCCAAGAATAGGGGTTAAGGGGGGGGGGGGTCTGAGGTTTGTGACACCCCATGTTAAAGGTATAGGAAAAGTGCGTGACAGGGGGGAGGGGGGGGATCTGAAATCCCTAAAATCAATGGATGTAATATTTGAAAAAAAAAATCCTAACACTAATAAATGAACCTAAAAAAAGTTTTAAGGAAGTTAAAAGGATGAAAATAAAAAAAACTCCCACGCTTTAAAAACTATTATATTTTTATTGAATAAGATAGTCAAAGGAAAATGTAAATAATTAACTTGTGTGACTTAAAAACAAGGGTCCTGATTGTTCAAAATCAACCACTCCATTCGGGAGCACAAATAGCTGGCGACGCGATACTGCCCTGATGAATTCCTACTGTTTGTCACTTTCTCACCATTCGCTCCCGAACACTCTCGCTTCTACTCTCCTTCTCTCTCTGATCGGCTCAGTCTCCGAACGGCTCAGGCAGGCCGAACGTCACCGATCACTCTGAACTGAACACATTTTTTCTCTGATGCGCTGCGTTATACTCATTCATTTGGGTTGCCTAAAATCAATGTTATCAATTAAATTGTGCATTTATTTTGATTTCATAACATTATAGACACCATTCAAAGAAACTTCCACCAAGAAAAAATCAAATTGATGGCAAACTGAGGGTGTGAAGACAAAAAGACTGCCGCGCTGGCATTTTGTGAGAATGGCTCTTCGCTGAGCATGGTAGTGTGTGAGTGTCGTCGAGCGACGGAGTAGGCAAAAATTTTCACGATGTATTTGTTCGCTGAGTGAACAGTTCGGGCCACTCGCTGGCTGCTTGCGAGTATCATTCGCTCATGAATGCTAGCGGGTTAAAATAGGCGACGACTGGATAGGCGATGAGTGAGTGGTTTCTGTTCATTAAACCGAAAATCAGGACCCTTGCTTAAAAATATATTTTTCTATGATTTTTTTTGTCATTTTTTTGTGTCAGCATAGTATTTATAATGAGGCTTCGATCTTAAAATCAAGTTTTTGTCTCGCTCCGAATTCAAATAAATAAATAAAAATCTGAGAGAAAAATCATAACCTTTACTTGAAAATTAATTTAAAAATAAAGCATTAAATGATACGTTAACTCTTAGTAAAACATATTCCAACGCTAATTTTTTAATTAGAAATGGAAAGTTT
Organism: Culex pipiens pallens; assembly: GCF_016801865.2. NCBI lineage: Eukaryota > Metazoa > Arthropoda > Insecta > Diptera > Culicidae > Culex > Culex pipiens. The sequence goes on from NC_068939.1 coordinate 10,260,479, forward strand.
TCTAACTAAAAATTCGAATGTTCGAATAGCGGTTAGCCCATAAAATTGACTCTTGAAATATAAGTCTGTATTTTCTGTTCATTTCATGCTTTTGAATTTTGTATAAATTGTTTGAGAATTCAAATAAAGTTTGAATTTTATAGTCTTTCACCAAATTAAATTATTAGTTCCTATAAAGCTAATATTTTGAAATTGTTTTAATTTAAAGAAAAATATTCTTAAAAAAAATGTCGATCCTTTACACAGTAAAAAAATTCTGTGTAAAATCGCATGCAAAAGCATGCACATCACCTTTGTGAACAAAAGCATGTAATATTGTATGAGAAAACGTGTACACAAAAAGCATGTACAAAAGAAAAATAAATAAATTTTGCACACCCCAAAAATAACATCAATCTGGTGAGAGTCATATCCAGATTACCAAGTCCGCGCCCCAACCATCTCGGCTATCTCACCGTCTTGTAAATGCTTTGTTCAACGCCGATGTAGCAGTAGGTTTCCCGTACGTCGTATACTGAATTAACTGTATACGATGTATGGGGAACGTACAGCTACATCGGTGTTAATACAACTAACTTCACAGCGGCGAGATAGCCGAGACGGTTGGGGCGCGGACTTGGTAATCTGGATATGACTCTCACCAGATTGATGTTATTTTTGGGATGTGCAAAATTTATTTATTTTTCTTTTGTACATGCTTTTTGCGTACACGTTTTATCATACAATATTACATGCTTTTGTTCACAAAGGTGATGTGCATGCTTTTGCATGTGATTTTACCATCGGATTTTTTGCTGTGTACGTTAAATACCTAATTGTTAAATAATGACATCACGGAACAAATTAACCCAAGCTTTTCAATCATTTCATTGACACCAAATCATTTTTAATGACAGTCTCTCATGAAATCCATAGATTATGTTTCCCATTATCATGCAATTTTCCCGGCATTTCTATCTGCCCCAGGCAAAGATCTTCCCATCTACCACGTGGTGTCGTGCGTGCGTGCCGGGAAAGACATATTTATGTGAGCGCGCACTAACCCACTTCTCCGCGAATCGCATTCCGTGCCGCGTAGCGGCGGTAGTTCCAATTTATATTCTGCCAACCTTTCTTCCTTTCATCTCATTAAGGTATCGTGTCAACTTCCGATCCAAATTCCCGGACGCCACGGTCGCGGTCGTGGTCATCACAATCAATTAACCTAAATATTCAACCAGAAGGGTTTCGTCGAGTGTGTGCCAAATTCCGATATGGTTCCTGGGTGGGCCGAAATTGTGCAACCTGCAGCATCTCCGCGGAATTTGAATTAATTTTTGGACCATGCGGAACCAATTTTCGACACCCTGAGGGTAGGGGAGTCTGCGAATTTGGGGAAGCGTTTCCTGAGGGTTTGACTCCCAACTCGATCATGGAGTCTAACTTGGTGGTGCCTTTAGGCCACTATGAAATCAGTAAGCAATCTTTTCGTTTGTGTACCGATGAGCAGGTATCGATAACCGTAACTCCGGAGGTCCGGATCTGTCATAAGAGGTAATTACCTCGGATGATGGATGTGTTACGAACGTGGGCAAGGTTTTATGAATGAACGCGCCGTCAGCAGCAGCAGCTCTGCATTAAATCTTCATTATCGAGTTCGCGCGGCAAGAAAGAGCTTGATGGACTTTAAGCGACGAACCCGCGCGACGCTGTGATTACACTCATTCCGCGCGCGGCCGATAATCGTACCGTAATCGAGGTATGGCGGCAAGTTGGAGCTTCTTTTTGTGCTCAACTTGTTTCAATCATGTGTTGTACAGGGTTGACATTTCGGAACCAATGAAGTTTTTAGTTAATACCTATGAAATCCGTTGATCGAAACCACGTTTTTAAAAGTATTGACTTTTGGAATTCAACCCTGTCCTGCAAACACTTTCAGTTGATGATTTTTTTGTGTTTACCGTTTCTTCCGGCCCCTACCGTTGTCGAACTGGTCGAAGTAGGAAGCCCCGACGAAACCGGGCCGTACCGGGTGTCGTAAATTAACCGTGAACCTGACAACGTGCTGTTGCCCACCTTTAATCACTGTTTATCCGCACCAGTTCCGCCACCGCCGCCATACGGCTCGCACATAATCATTGGCGAAATTTACATAACTTGGAGGGATCCAAAGCCGGAGATAATGGTGATGGCATCACCGCTTTAAAGTCACTCAACCCCATAATGTATAATGCCATCATCAGCGAGAGAACGACCGTTTCTTCCCCGCGCGAATTTCTTGACGAAGACGACGACGACGACGAGAGAAAGTATTTGAACCTGTAAGCATCGCGTCACCGCAAATCAAATCTGGAACCTTTCCAGACATTGAACATCTTGGCGGTGGCGGCTGGCAAAGTCGACAAACTAGGCCAGATCAGATCATCGCGATAGCGACCTGGTCGGGGCGCGCGGACTCCAAATCGCTAGCTGATTGGAGAAGGCTGAGCCGCGAGACTGTTTAAAGTTAAGTTATTACCGATAATCGGCGGTGATTAGGTGCGATGTTTTTTTGCTGTTTGTGGACGTTTAGTTAGAGTTGAGGCGGGAACGACCTTAATTGTGGCCTCGTGGCAAGTGCACAGTTTAAGACTTTATAAATGTAGGGGAAAATTGTTTGTTTTTCGGCACGTAATAAATGCATTTATGGATTTAATTTGGTTTTCCGTTGTATGAATCCTGCAGATTAATTAGAGTTAAAAACACAATAAGAAATTTATTCTCAACCCACTAACGCCTATAGTTACTCCTGAGTGACTCTTGTGTTCAAAATTAAATACTGTAATACTGGTTTTTGCTTTCGGTGATATGGATTTAATTGGATTTAAAATAAAAAAAGTATAAAAATTGAAACTACGAGCCATGGTTTCAAAATTTTAATGAAAAAAGTGTTTCAAATGCATTGTTTTGCCATCATTAGTTTTCAAAATATCTAATTTAATTTTTTTTTTGCAAAAAGCAAAATGTGTGTACATTGGAATTTTATAAAAATTCAACACATTTTTAAACAAGCCCAAACATGCTATATATGATTATCATTGCAGAGAATTGCATTCTAGATTGTTTTCAGTTGATTAGACTTCTATTTATATGTAAATAAAGATTTTTTTTTTGATTTTTTTTGTCCCCTGATTTATCAGACCAATTTTGGAATGGGAGGCGCAACATAAACTTTGAAAAATATTTGCAACGCCTTAAAGCAGAATTTAAAAAAAACTAAACCATTTCAATATAAGTAGAGGAAATGAATTTGTTATCGACCTCAACAAGTTCTGAGCGAGCTGAAAAATACATAGTTTTACTCAAAAAAGACTCTAAATCAAAATTCTCTAAATTCTTTATATTCTGACATTTCTAGCTGAGGATTACTCAAAACAAAAATATAAAAAAATAGTTTTTGCTGATTTTTTCAAATCACTTTTTTTCGGTTTTTTTCTTTATTTCGAAATGTAAAAAGGAAAAAGAAATTTACGATTTTCGAGTAATAGCAATCTTTTGGTAACTTTTTCGAAAAATCGCAGTTTGTATTTTTTTAAACTAAAGCCCATGATTCAAAACTGTCAAAATTTCTGCATTTTGCTTTTTTAATGTTGTTGATACGGCCTTCGGTTGCTAAGATATGACCATGCAAAGATAAAAATACAGGAAAAAAGTGATTCTCTCAGTTTTGCTCAGGTTTTTTGGTCATCGATATCTCAGGAACTAATGGTTTGATTTCCAACTTTAAAAAATAAAAGAATTTTTAAATTTCCTGACTCTTCGAATAAAAATATTTTGAAAATTTTAGTATTACATTTCAAAAGGGCGTAATATTGTTTTTTTAAGTGATCCAAAATTTTCACAAATGTTTTAATTTTTAAAGAAAAGAATTGGATAATTAGTTCCCGAAACATCGGAAATCAAAAAAAGAGAGTTGATTTGGCAACACTGAAAAATATTATTTTGTCCGAAATATATTTGTCCAAATATTTTCTTCTTTAATGGGCGCAAACTGTGATTTTTTTTCGGAACAATTACATGAAAACGGCTATTACTTGAAAATGAAGCCCTTTTTTAAAATATGACTTGAAATAAAAAAAATAAATCAAAAAAAAATTGACCATTTTTCGATTATTTTAAAAATCTCAATCTTAAAAAAAAACATTTGCCTGTTCTAGAATTTTCTGAAAAGATGGCATTTTATGTCTCCAAAAACATGTCAAATTTTTTTTTCCAAAATGGGGAATTTAAAAAAAATACAGACTGCGACTTTTTTTTCGAAAAAGTTACCTAAATATGACGTTTACTTGAAAACGGTGCACTTTATCAAATCTAGAGCATCACGAGAAAAAGGCCGATAAGCATTTTAAAATTTTGTGTAATTTGCTAATTCTCAAGTTTCAGGTAACTATTTTACAAAACTCGAAGTGTTAAACAATAGGCCTCACCAGCTTCCTTTAGGCCTCACCAGCTTCCTTTAAATACTGCTTTTCGATAAAATAATTGTCTGTTGCCTTGAAATTTGAAAAAAAAAAATCCAGCTATCAAAATGCATATGCGCCTTTTTTTATATGTTGCTCCAGAAATTTGATTCCACATTAAAAAAATACATCTATAAAATTGAATGATCTCTTGTTTTTTTTTTTTTTGGAATCAATTATTTATGACAACAAGTGATTTGGAAAATCAGCAAAAAAAAATCTGAGCATTCCTTTTTTCGGTTTAGTGCTCATTCATAGCTACAATTTTGACGATGTAACTATTGTAAAAAACTAGGCAACGGCTAACTCAAGGTTAAAGGCATGAGACACTTAAGGGTTAATCTAAGGGTCGGCTGCGCTACGGTGGTCAACAGAGGAGATCGCGGACAAGGACGAAAACGTTCACTTTCTTTACAGGTCGGGTTCAATAATTTAATAAATTCTAAATCAGTTTTAAAGTGTTTTATTGTAAGTGTATGTGTGTGTAGGAAGGGGGGGGGGGGGGGTTTAGACGCTGCCGGTACGTACCGCTGCTACCTTGATGACGACGACGACTTCTTGGCCGAATCCTTTCGGCCGGCGAGCGCTCGCGTACAGGTGGACACCGGTTCTCCGGAACAGTGTCGACGGTGGTGGTGGTGGTGTAGAGCACGGCTTGGAATCCTCAGGCCTTCCCTCCTTGGCGCAATCGGCTTTAGTCGAGCCGAGAGGGGAAACGCTCCTTGATGGTGAGAACCCCGAGGGTCCGAGCGAGCTCCTTAATAATTATGGCCCACGGGCCAGAGCTTTCCGATGGTCTTTGACGTGTTAGACGTAGCAGCTGGCTCCTCCGCACTTACTGCTGCTAGGCCGAGAGTGTGCGATCCGGGTGTCGGACCAGCTTCCTGCTGACCGACAAAATGGCCGTTAAACGGCAACACAAAAGGTCCTGTGGACGGGGAGTAGTGAGTGGACCAGCCGACTAATTTGAACTTTAGCCGCTGGCAATCGTTCATCTGCAGAGCCGTACTGCAGGGTTTTAGACGTACGACGTAGGGTGCTTCGCGCACAATTCTCCACCTTCGCACTCACTACTTATTTTAAGCTCTACTTTCAACTTGTTGATCGCACACTTGCCTGGTTTGGAATAGACCGATGGCGGCCTTCCAAGGTTCCTTTAAGCCTCCGATGCCAGTGACACGGCATGACGTCACAGAGGGAGGTCACACCACCCTCTGGAGTCGTTCCATTTTCCACCCACCGGAGTTGGATTCTGTAGTTTGTTATTCTTGTTGATATTGGTCCCACCTTGTTGTTGTGTTGTATCAGTGTGTTAACAAATTGTGTTTTTCAATCGTTTTGTACCAAATCCCTACCAGCTGGTTTATAATTTTATTTGTTTCCCTTTTCCCTACTAACCATAACCTTGAAGATCGTGAACGTTCGCATTTAATTATTTATAAGTTAAGGAAACCTGTAACAACGGTTACAACGAAGACACATATTCGAATTAAAAATCCTTCAAAAGATACGGCTTTTTGAATCTTTTCATACTATTTTTGTATGGACAACTGTCAAATGTGTATGGAAAATGAAATGGGCAAACTTATGATGCAAAATATCGACTTTTGGCATACGGAAGGCACCCAAAAAGTTTCTGCAAGATTGAAAAAAAAAATACAAAATTAAAATAAAAAAATGCTCATTTCATAGAGAATTGCTCTAATATTTTTGCAATTATGCAATTATTGAAAACACCTTTTGAATAGATTTTTTTCAGTCGCCAAAATAGTATCAAAAGAAATTATTTTTCGAAACAAGTGATGCAAATTTTAATTTTTCATCACTTTAGTATCGTTATTTTTGGCGTTTAGAAGAAACGAAATTATAAAAAAAATCGTGATTCAATTGACCGTAGATTTGATTATCTGAAATGATTTTATCGGGGACTTCGGATAACCGATTCTAGACGGTATTTTGTATCATTTGAATCAAAGACTGCAGTGGTTTTGAATATTTGTGATGAATTTTAATCATCTCAGCTTATCTCATTTCCTGATAAAAGGTGGTGTTAGCCCTTGTACTTCTTCCAATGATCCATTTCTGAAAGGCAGATAACCTTTGCGACCGAATCTTTAGGTCATTGTCTAGCTCCGCCTTAACCAGAATCAGGTACAAACTCGATTTAGACTTCCAATTTCTTGAGGAAAATCGGAGATTAGCGCGCATCTAATCAATGGGACTTAAAACATTTTTCAACAATTGGAATTTTCAAAAAAATGTGATTAGGATCGATCCTTGAATTCGCTAGCTTACAACCATTTTATTTAAACTTCCATATGTTCCGCCCAAATCCCACATTCCGATGCATTTCTGCAGTTCATAAACTGCTCACCGGTACAACTAATTTGTTCGTCCACTCGTGGCTCGTTAGTCCCGAACCGGCCACGTACCGATCCCAGAGCTTATTTTCTCTCCTCAATCGCTTAATCAGCCTGTTAGCGAAATAGGCCGACAGTCCCGGGCATTCCGTTCCAGATTTATGCTCGCATTATCCCCCTCTCGCGGCAATAAGGCCATAACATACTCGGGGGAATCAACTCAAGACTCCACGAACAAGTACACTTTTACTCTCCGATGTCCACCTTCACCCGTGGTGGTGGTGAAACCGGTAGCTGCCATCAGCAACCAGGAACTCGACAATGTTGTCCGCGTTGACGGTGCGAGATGGTGGTACGAGGAATCACTTTCTTCTTCCAGATGACGATGCTGCGGTTGTTGGTGCTGATTTTTTTTTCTCTATTTTTTTTTTGCAATTATTTCACCACCGCAAACGGGGATGGGGTTTGAGAGGAGAAATCGGGTTGTCATCCAGGTTTCCCGACCGATAGAGTACCACTGGTTGAGGTACAGAACCGGTACCCGGTGGAGTTGTCCCCAAAGGCAAGCGTCCCAGGACGGCGGCGAAGCTGATTCATATGTGCCACCCCGGGAGAGTGCCAACCGGTCTCGGGTTTTCTTGGGAGATGGTAGTGTGGTCCAATATTTAATTTTATTTCGTTGACTGTAATTAATAAGAATGTTTATGTTTTTTGAAAAGCTGAGTGTTTTTTTTAAACCTCAAGTTGACAATTTTGGACCATTCTACCAAAACAAAACAAATTCAGACAAAACTAAACTTCACCCATCGCAGTAGGCTCATGTCGTGAGGCAATTTCGCGCGCTTCTCAACCTCCCAGTCCCACGTGGCCAACGATGAAAGTCTCCGGAGGTTCCTCCAATCCCCACCGAGAGGAACCGCTTTGTTGATAATGCGCAGATCTCCAACAGCTATTGAATGTTTATAGTCGTCCATTAAATTCATTACAAGCTCACATTCGGTTCTAATGCCGCTCGTTCGATCAGGAGGGGATCAGGTTTACTTTCGAAACGACACCACCACGCGGGATGGCACGGCGTGGGGCAGCAGCACAAATCCGGCAGTGAAAAGTGGCCACCACTTTCGAGATGATGCACCTTGGCACGATATTTTCGCGAAATGAAGGTCATGCTGAGTCGAGTCGAGTGTTCTCCATTACACACACTGGACGAAGAGGTAGAGTCAACAGGTCTGCGGCTCAAGTGGAAACTCCAGGAGAGATAGACATGACAACACATGTTTGTCCAGGTGGAAGACACGATTTGTACGGGGGCGATAATAGACGAGACGCCGCAAGAAAGTGAACGTTTGCTTGCTGGAACAAATCGTGATGGCAGGTTTTCTGCCGATTTGGCTTAACACTGGAACGCCCAACGCATGTCCAACTTACACGGACGCCCAAGCCTCCCAAAAAAGTTGGAACGGTAACTTCAACTCGCTGGTTCTCGGGCATAACTCACCCAATCAAGACGATTCTTTTTTCCAGTGATTTGTTAGGATGTCTAGATGATCCTAGAACTTTGCAGAACTCAATTTGATCAAATGTGTAATTTTTGCGACCAAAAACATCGTTCCAACTTTTTGAAAAAGACTGCCTCCGCGGAATTTTTGGCGAATTTTTTTTTACACGCGAAAAAAAAAGTTGGAACGATGTTTTTGGTCGCAAAAATTACACATTTGATCAAATTGAGTTCTGCAAAGTTCTAGGATCATCTAGACATCCTAACAAATCACTGGAAAATGAATCGTCTTGATTGGGTGAGTTATGCCCGAGAACCAGCGAGTTGAAGTTACCGTTCCAACTTTTTTGGAGCCTTGGGCGTTGGAATGTTAATTGTATCCAGCTGTTACGGAATGATGACGCGAGATGCACGATTCCAGCAGTGTAAATGCTCTTAAACGGTTTTATTGCGATCCAGATGACACGGTATTTGTACCTTCTTGAACCTTGTCTAAATTATTAAAATTTGCATTGTTTCTGCAGTTAAAATTCCAACTGTTTTTTTCAATCATTACTCTCTCACTATTCAAGACGCTACCTAATAATTTCCTCTAAAGACTCCAATGATCCACTGTCATTGCAAAGAAAAAGTCAATTTCCATCAGACCACTTAGCGGAAGCCACAACACACCCCGATCGACATCAACACTCGGTTCAACGCCCGAGATGATCTGAGCCTGGTAATTGAGCTCCGCTTGCCCCCTCAGGAGACACCGGCTTTCCCAGAATTCTGCGTGGAAATGAGCCACGATTTCCACGGAAGTCGACACACGAGTAATGGGCACCTTTCAAGAACAAAACCCGATCCCACCCCACCCATCCGAGATCTAATCGGCCACGTGCAGTTCTGGAGTTGCAGGGCTACTCAATGTCATGCTCGGTCTAACGTGAGATTCGATGCAAATCTGGTGTGAAATTGAAGGGTTCTTGAAGGGGGTGGCGTTCGGCTTCTGCGGGTTCTGGAGTGTTAGGTCCCGAGCGGACAGGTGAAATGATCTTGAGAGATGTGCACTTCAGTGCAGTGAGATGGTACTGTTGGAGGAAATAATTAGTGCGATCTGCGGATGCTATTCAAATGAAGCACAGGCGGATATTAAACAATTTTAATTATGGTGATAAAAAAAAGTCGTGAGTTCAGTGTTTAAATTGTTTGAGAAAATAAAAAGTCTTGAGGAGCTTTCTATCATAGTTTAAACACACGAACATTTATAATTATTTAAATTTAAGCCAAGCTACTTGAAACATAAAAAAAAACTTGCAATAAACATTACTTTATTATTTTTCGGATATCTAATTAATCTAATTCCAAATATTAATTTTTCTGCATTTTTTTTTAAATTTATATCTTTTAACAAAACAAAGATATATTTTTCTTCGTTGATACTAAGATATTTTGAAAACCAATGTTTGCAAAACAACTCGACTGGTGTAAAATGCATTTTAAAGCACTTTGGTCGTTCAAATTATGAAACTATTGCTTATAACTTCAGTTTTTTATATTTTTTGTTTAGGGAGCGATTTTGGTTAAGGTCGAGGGACATAAACTTAAAAAAAAAACATTGTTTGAGTTATTTCAATGTGGAATTTTAAGTAGGTAATACCATGTAATCATTAACCTTAAACAATCATTGAAATTGTTTTTTAGTTTTTAGGTTTAAGTTCCCACAAACAATTTTTTTTTTTCGAAACACTTTTCTTGTGGTGTAGTGCATCTGGCTTCCAATATTTCCCAAAATTTATTATAATCATTTCTTTACCAAAAACAAAAAAAAAACATCTTGCTCCCCGATTCTTGAGACAATTTTTGATTTTTGGTCTTTATTTTCAGTACGATTAATTTGCCTATGTTTATAATTTAATTCAAGCTAGATTTTATCCTTCAAGTTAATCCGAAAAACTAAAAAAATAAACCTGCTGCAGCCATACTAACATTTGTTTAAACATGTTCTTAAACTTAAAATTACAAAAGAGCAGACAAACTGTTAAAAATATAGTTATAGGTTTTTTCCTGGGTGATGAATAAAGAGAATGCGTAACGTGATCTTCGAATGATCCCACTTTGTTTACATCTACAAAGTAGGAGGCTGTTAAAGCACAAGCATGACTTTTTTCTTATTGGTAAATGAGCTGTTTTATAATCATCTGGCTGATTTTGGAATCCTGCAACTCTTCCTGGTCCAGAGAAAAAACATCGCTAATTCTAGCGAAGATTTCCACTAAACCTGTAGGTTTTCAAACAGAATCAAACAATTAAGACAGCTTCTGGATGCATACAACCGCATTGACTCCATAAACAACTTACATTCATAATTATAAAAAGTGACGATCTCGCCTTCAACTATCTTAAGATTTCTTGACTTCAACTTCAGTGACAGTTCAAAATTGAGGCCGTTTTGCGAACCACTTTTCAGCACCCAGGTTTTTTCTTACAAAATTTTTGTTATAAACTTCTAAAATTTGAACTAAAGCTTAGTTTCTACAACTCAACCATGATTAACAATGCAGTAAATGTATTTTAGTAAGATGAAGTGTGTCCCCTGTGAAAAAGTATTTGCGACGGTAATAATCAACATTTATATCTTTACAAAATTATTTGTATAATGTGCAAATAATTGCAAAAAAAATTTGATTGAAAAAATATTTAAATCCAGAAGGCAACTTTTCAAAATTGTTGCTTTATTTAAAAACTAATTTTAATGTGTTTTGATTCAGTACAATAATCACCATAACAGCATTTTTATTTCTATTGTGTAAGTTCATCCATCAAAACAAAAAAAAAAAACAAAAGAGGTTGTCTACGGGACTCAAACGGGAGAACTCTGTGAGACCTCTAACTGAATGGCTCGGCCACCGCAGCTAGGTGACATAAGAGTGGTTCGAAGTCGATGTTTGTTAAGGTGCCCAGAATATGGGACTTTTTTCAAAACCTCACTCCACAAGCTGAATATTGTTCTTTGAGCTATTTTAGAACTCTGGGCCAAGTATGAGCAAAATGTATGAAAAACCAAATTTTCTTTCGGTTTGATGCTCTACTTCCCTCCAAATGATACCAAAAGTGAGATTCTCTTTGGAAATTGAATGCTTACAACTTTGTAAAACATATCAAAGCTGTAAAACTCGGTCCCGAAAAGTTATTGGCGATTTAAAAATTAAATTTTTGTATGAAAAACTTATTTTATACCAACATTAGGCTCGAGTATCAATGGATTAATCTAAACCAATTTTGCTCAACATTTACACAGATGCTTGAAATAACCCAAAAAACCGTCTTCCGCTTGTGGAGCAGGGAGGTCATTTTTTCTGGGCACCCTAATGTGTGTATGTACGTCTCATGTTGCAGATTTACTGTTTAAATTACCGAATGAACACAGTTGTTTTGATGGGGTAAATTGGTAGCATTATCCTTTCGAATCGGGCTCTCAAAAAATTTTGATAGATCTATTCTCTCCACCCTGTATTTTGGAAATATGAAACCTGTTAAATTTACACCCATAACTACAGAAAAACAATTATTTGGATGAATAAGAAAAATATAGCTTGAAATTTCTTCAATATGATGGAGGGAATTCAAGTTACCCCTAATATTTTGAAATTGCCAGTTTCAAATATGTACGCTTCGCATGACTCAAAAGACCCTTTTGATCAAAAACCCTTATCAACCAAACATAGTTTTATGTCTAAGCTATCATTTAGTTTTTTGATAAATTTAGAGACTTCATAGAAAATATTTCAAATTTAATGCATACTAGACCTTAAAATTACAATGATTGTATATTTATTACCTGTTTTTGTTATATTAAATATTTTATGAAAATCTTTTTGAATTAAACATGTTAGATGCCATATTTGTATATCAATTAGTTCCTAGAAGTTTAATGCAAAATAAGTTGAGGTGAGATCCCACTTAGTGCGATCATAAATCAGGATGACTTAATTAGCACAATCTTTGATCACACTGCTCTCACACTCCAGTTATGGATGTGTTAATGGCACGCAATGAGATATGATCCCCACGCATCCCACGGATGAATGATAGCAATCACGCAGCACTTGATCGTACAAACAGCTCGCGGGCTGATAACCGTTATCATTCACTTTCCGACGAGCGCTACAACTTCTTCATTCTACGCGCTGGCATCTTGTCCACCTTGAGACAAGATTGTTGCGAATGCGAATGCCGGGAAAAGTTGCGGCTAATTATTATGTAACTTTCATTCTTTCTTTCCCGTTTTTGCAGCGAAATGCAATTGAGCCACGATGCAGTTATGTTTTCATTTATTTTGCTAATTCAGCTTCCCGGCACCGCACTTGTTGTGTGGCAAACCCAGGGAAAAACAGAACGATAAACGGATTATTAACGATACTAGCAATTTCTGCAGCGAGGAGATGAAAAACGAAAAACTTTTTCGCCACACCGTTCAAAACAGCGGCCGCCCATCAACACGCGCGCGGTTGAACTATTTATCATTTCGATACCTTTTCCTGCCTCTCTTGCTCCCCTTTAAATAATGATGACCATGGGATGGCATGGCCAGGCCGTTGCGGTTCCCGGGCGTCAAAGCGAAATGTTTGGCGCGCGCGCTCAAAACTGAATCAATGAATGAACGGGGGTAAATTGTGGTTCTACGCGGTCCAAAAGTTTTTCCCCCTTTTTGATGATATTTTTTCGAGGGTCCGTTTTCCCAACTTTACTATTTTATAGAGATGGGTCAATCGGCGGAATTGTGTTAGGGGTGCTTGTTGACCAATAGTTTAAACGAAATTATTGAGCTTTTTTTACATTTCGGGTTTTATTTGCACAACAATACATTCAGAATTATTTCAAATAAGAATTCATCGATTTCAGCAACTTTTCTGAAGAAATGTCCAATAAAATCGAAAAAAATCAATTATTTTCATTAGAAATTTAAAATTAGGTAAGGCTGTTGCAATTATTGTTTGAAGTTTATGTCCCTCGACTCTGACAAAAGTCGAGGGGGGGAGGGCAAAACAATAAAAAAGTATTAAATTGAAATTACTAGCCATGGTTTCAACATTTTAATGTTTTAAAATTAGTTTCCAAAATGTCTAAGTATTAACGAAAACTTTATTTTCGGCGAAAAATAAAATTTTTACGGTGCTGTACATTTTTAAACAAGGCTAAACATGCTAAATATGATTATCAATGCAAAAAAATGCATTTTAGATTGTTTTCAGTTGATTAGACTTCTATTTTCACGGAAATTTTGAAGTTTTTTGGAAAAATATTATTTTTATCCCCTGATTTTTCAAACAAATTTGAAGGGGAGGCGACATATACTTAGAAAAAAAATTGCAGCGGCCTAATCTAATCTGTTTTTCAAACATATTGAATTATTTTTTTATCAACCACAATTCTTCCCCCTTGGCCATCCCTATTTCACAACTTTGGTTAATGATGGGTGCCGATGATGATGCTGCTGCCTCAGCCGCTGCAGGGAATGACGGAGAGGGAAGAAATCATAATAATGGCCATCCCGCCACGGGTCGAAGAGTCGAGAAGCAAACAACAATAACAAACACATCGGGGAACAAACAAGGCCACAAGAATGAATGCTTTCGGGAGAGAAAAAGGGGGAAACGCAACCACCACCACCACCACGTGGACTGATTCCGACCATCGAAGAAGAGGAAGGGGGAAAAAGTTGACCACGGTCAGCGCTGCCACGTGTGGCTTTGCGTGTGTTTCTGTTGTTGTTTTCTGAGAGGTATGTTGAAAGCAAGTAATGATTTGATTAAAATGTTGTAAACATAATCGTTTTCCCCGCGCGCGCTCGCAGCAAAGCCTCAGAGATTCTGGCAATGACGGCGGGGTGGTGTCGGAAGGTGAAGAAGATGAAGCAAAAAAGAAGGTCGTGGCCACGGAAGGGGAAAAACGGTGGCGGCTAATATATTTATTGCATGTGTTATGTCTGCTGTCTGATGTTGTTGATGCTCTTGATGATGATTATTATGTTGCACCACTTGAGTGACTTCAACACGTGTCCGAATTAATAACTCGTTTTGTATGAGTTGATTTTTCCCGCGCGCCCCCTCCGCCTTCCACACCGAACATTGGTTGGGAATCGGATTTGTGGTTCTGCCACCGATAGGAAGTCAGTGTCCATGTCGAAACGGTAATAGTGCGTGGCACGTGATTGTTGAAAAACTAACAGCTGTTGATTTCAATTTGTTTCATGATTCTTTATTATTTTTAGAATGTTCTTTTCTCTTTAAATGTTTTGTGGTTTAATCTTTTAACTTTTATGACTTTTCAGTTTGAAATTATCCCTATTCTGCATTTTTATCTCGTTTTCGTGAAATTATTTTGAGCAACTATTGTTACAGGACTTACAAATTTACTGCTCACGTTGATATTTTGCTTTTTTTTAATAATTTAACAAGCATTGATAGTGTTAGGTCTATTCAAAAAAAAAATCAAACCATCCACATTAACGACCCCCGGGTCTTTTGTGATCTCTATTGCAAGTTTCTGCTCGAACCTAGGAGTCCGAAGGCTTGAATGGGGAGAGCACCCAAACCTCTTTCTACTCCAAGGAACCTTCCACCCCAGTGTTTGAACTGACGACCTTTGGATTGCGAGTCCAACCGCCGCCAGCGATTCCACCGGAGTAGGCTTGGGTTGGTATGTTGTTTGTACTTATGGCATGGAGACGACTCCTACACCTGGAATAACTTAACGGCCTAACAACCAAGGCCGGGACCGACATTTGACTTCCTCATCCGATGGAAGGTTGGAGCAGATGGGAACCGAACCCAGAATCATCCGCTTACAAAGCGGACAGCGTAACCATTCGGCCACGCACTGCCACAGGTCTATTCTAGTATCTCTAATTATTATGTTTTGTCAATTTGTCAAGTAGGCGATATTTTTTTAATGTGGCCAAAATTTCCTCAAAAACAAATCCAGATTTTTTTTAAAAGTTCTATAAACATATATGAAACACAATAGCTTATGGGGCCTTTTCAAAGCAAATTCTGGACTAAGCTATTTAATTATTTTTTTCAACAAAAGCAAAATTTCCCAAAATTCGCAATTTTTATTTTCCACATTTTTTTTATATGTTTTAAAGGACAAAAATCCGCAATTTTTTTTAGCTATACAGGAGTATGGTCAAGATTTTTGCCACCAAGTTAAAAAAAATTAAAAATAAAAAAAAATGGGAAAAAATCCAAATTTTATACATAAATACTTGTTGACCTAATGTTTCATGTAAAGTTGCATTTCCAATCGAAAAGTACCTTACACATTTTTCGAAAAAATGCCCTGTTTTCAAGATAAAGCCACCGAAACTTTGATTTCATCGAAATATTTGCAGTTATTCGATTTTTAACAAAAGTGACCATGAGTGACCATTTCCGAAAATATTTTTTTTGAATAGTTATGAAATCATGCTTCTCTTTGGCTCAAAAGTTGAGGCTTTATGTCCCCAAAACATATAAAAAATCTAAAAAAACGGATTGTGGGAAATTAGGTTTAAGTGAAAAAAAATAATTAAAAAATCGGCAAATATTTTTTTCCGAGCACCTATTTTTCTGAATATTTTTTTTATGTCTGTCGAAGCAGATAAAAAATCATGTTTTTGAAGACAAAATTTTAGCTTTAATTTTCTAAAAATGTAAATATTAACTTTTAACAACGAGAAAGGACAGTTTCACAGAAGGACAAACAAATTCTTAAAAAGATACAGACACCAGGTAATTACTTCAAACACCACTAAAACACACTAATTGTCAAAACTTGACATTTTCAATAAACCCTTCTGGGCCACAAATAAAGGCAGAAACGTCGGTGAAACAGGCATAATAGTTACTGTTTTACTTTTTCGACAAGACTGCTCGCCAAAAATCTCGAAATATCGAAATAGTCGTTGCAAAACCCTGATAAACTTTTACCAAATCGGAAAATTATAAACTTTAGGTGAATGATTGAAATGTTGCCTACTCAAAAATTACCTTATAATATAAATTTAACAATTTATTGAACATGGTCATCACAAAAATTAAAATAAAAAATAAAATAAAAATATTGTTTTTTTCTTAACCCTCTTCTGCCCAATTTTTTTTTCCAAATATTTTTATTTTTCCCGTGTTCAGGAGGTCATTTTGAGCACCTTTTGTTCTACGAAAAACTTTACTTCTCTTGTTTTATGTTTTTCTTGTTTTATTTTAAGTATTTAAATTTGCATTTATCTTTATTAGTTTATGTGTTTGGTAGTATTTGGCCTATTCTGCCACCTCCTATCAATACATTTTGCCTATCTATTTTTTTATTTTTTTTTTTTACAGTCACTTTTTCAATTTTTTGCTTGATTTTCACATTTTCTGCTATAAAATGGAACCATCATCATTTAAATTGTATAAAAATGCGTAGAGGCATAGTCCGGAACACTAGAAAAATTACTGCATACTTCTATTTACTTTAAATATAGGAAATGTTAGTAAAAAACACAGCCAAAATTGACCCCTAAAAAAATGGCATTTTTAAAAACATTAGCAAATTCACATAAAACAAGTAAAACTTCCAATCCATGAATATTCTAAAATTTTAAGAGTTCTTCTTTAATGCTTTTAAAAAATCAAAAATTTACTGAAAAATTGATTTTTTTGCGATTTTTTTAAATCGAAGCCCGTCTAAAGGCGTGGTTGGATTGTAGAGGGTTTATTTTGCGACGATATTAATGTACCAAACAGTTAATGTAGTAAAAAACAAAACAATCAATTAATTTTAATTATTTTCAATATATTAAAAAAAGAAAGAAAGATCTTCGGTAGGTTTTTTTGCTGAACTTTTATGAAAAATGTGTGAAACTCAATCCGAACATTAAAAAATATTTTTTTTTTCAAAAACGAGTTTGAGTCATTCCTGCAAAACATTCTAGAACGTAGCATATTTTTTTACGCCACTCTCTCCTTCTTGTTCGGTAACTGGGTGCTTTTAAACTGTACATAAGAAAACTGGGCTTAAAAAGCAAAAAAAAAACGTCAAAATACAGTAGTAAGATGGAAGCAAAAAGCAAGTTCAACATTCAACATTCAAATATTTACGGATTTAGTTTTTTGACTATTTATAAAAGTTTTATGAGTTAAAATAAGTTTATTTTTTATTTTTGAAAAACATCTTTTGCTTTTCAGTTAATGATGGTTTGCCTAAATTGAATAATTTATAAAAAGCACCTATCGGGTTTGAATGTTGGAAAAGGCTTCCTTTTCCAATTTGTGTACATTTTTGAATAATTAATTAATTACTAAAATGTTGTTCTGGAAAAAAAACAAGTTAAACACATTTTGATGTTTAGGATGATGAACATTTTATTCAAAAGCACGCTTTATTGCATAGTTGTCTCATAATACCTTACATAAAACAATGAACCAATTAAAGTCAATAATTTAATAATCACGTCACAATGTGTAACTTTAATTGCCATTATCGCGAAATCTTCCTTATTAACTCTTCGTTGCAACCATTTCCGCACATCAAATTACGCAAGACTCCCTGGTTAACAGTGCTCGATATCAGGATTTCTATCACGTTTAGTGGCGTTTAAAGTCATCCACAACGCGCCGGCCGGCCGGCACGTGTAAGTTTACGATGCGTTTCATGTTAACAACATTGCTGAACGAGAGCAACACAAAAACAAACAGCAAACAACAGCGGCAAGTGGATTTTTTGAATGATTTAATTACACCCACTCGGACCAATCTCTGCGGTGCACTTGTGCGTTTGTTAAACCTGTTTCAAGGAAGTCGCCAATGTGTGTAGCAGGGTTGTACAGTATACAAGGAGGGTGACTGAACCGCCGCCCCAAAGCAAAAACATCAACAACAGCATAATTTCGCATTGTCGTACACACTTCCTGACATTAATACAGAGCAGCAGCACTTCCATTTATCTATTATTCGGCGTGGGGTGTATGTTTTTGCCATCGACGACAAAGGACTAGGGGTCGAAGGGTCTTTGTTGTCGCGGGGGTTGCATTTCATGATGTTGTTGTCGCCGGGATTATTGTTTGCGTATTTTACGATTGCTGAATTCCGACTCTTCAAGGTGGTTTGGAGTGGTGGTGACTGTTCACGGATTCCGGACAAGTGATTACTTTTTGCGTATTTTTCAGGACTTCATCAGTGCTGGGAATGTAACATAAGGGTTCTCAACGTTTCAAGCCGAATTTGTAGCAGCTGGCAGCAAAGCCCATCAAAACTCAATGTTTTTATTGACTGCGAGATGACAACACCACGATGATGCCACTTTGCTGATCTAAGATTCTCAATGAACTAAGAAATGATTTTCGAAAAATTTCAAGATTATTTTACAATTTTTTTAAATTGAATTTGGTTAGTCTTTTGACTTGGATCTTGAAGCTTGGATTCAAAAAGCATACCAAATTATGACCAAAAATCCAAAAAATAATTTCCCAGAGACTTCATTCAATGAATTTCAACGATTCGTGGTGTGAAGATATCCCACGAGGGGAAGCGACCCTTTTCGAAAAAAAATTGCATCCAGAGTGAGACATCATCCACAACACTCAATTCGGTGAGCAGCCCAAAAAAAAACGACAAACAAAATCAATTTGGATTTACCCGGAATAATCTGATTTCGTTTGCATGTTCCGGAACTCATCATCCCGGTCGACGTCCAGACGGTTTCACACGGAGTTAAGCTGGCCCTGTGAAAGACAACACCGGCCGAAGGAAGTAAGTGGCCAGCCAGCCGGGGAAGGGGGGAGTATCGATTTCAATCGCGTTTATTGGCCGTTTTTCGGGGAACCATAACTGGACGTCGTCATGATTAGATTGACGCTCAGTCACTCAAAAAACGTGTGATTAGATTGTTGCCACATGAAAAGCGAAAGCTGGCGCGCATCAATTTACAAACAATTTGCCTAATTTGGGGAATGTGTGAAAGAAAAGTGGCTACACTAATCCGATAGACAATGCTGGGGGGAAATGAGCTGGCTGCGATGAATGAATATGCGATCAGTAACAGGTAAATTAGCCGGGCAGGTGTTGATTGCAGTTTTGGACGCGCCAAAGTGGTTGACTGTGGAGGCCACATTTCGTAATCAGGTGAAATGGAGAAGAAAAATGCGACTGAACCTTACGAAACTGTGGGAGACATTTAAATTGTGTGATAATCGTCTTGCGATTAACGCTGCGGTGGCATTTGAATTGGAATTATTATGATTAAAAGAATGTTCTCTAAACTGAACAGATAATATAAAAGTACATGATATTTTAAGATAACTCACATGATACAAATATTAAAACTAGTGAAAAGCCTTTAAATTTTTGATAAAGGGTGCACAATAGTGTGTCCCAAAAAAGGCGATGTTGCGGAAACCTTCGGGCTCGCCCGGATTTCAATAGGGTTTTGCCTCAGGAATAATGTTTTCATACAACGAAAAATTTTCAAAAACCGTTCTCGCGATTTACTGAAAAATGGTCTGTTTTCATTTAAAAAAATCACATTTTGTTCTAAAACCTTAACAAATGCGATCAAATTTCATATTGATCCAAGAAGTCGCAATTTTTTATTGGCAGCATGTTAAAGTTGGAAAAGTGAAATTTTTTGCATGATTTTTTTACGAATTTCTCTCAAAAAACAATCTTAAAAAATGGCGATTTTTCAAAATTCCATTTGAAATTCAATTTCATCACTTACACCACTGTTTTAGTTTCTGCCAGCATTTTATCTGTTTCCAAACCTTTTGCAACACACCAATTCACAAGCAAAATCAATAGTTTTAATTGATGTGACTAATCGCCATTACGAAGAAATGCATTTTAAATTTACCGCACTTAGTACAACAAAATCATTTTTTTTAGTTTTTAATGATTTTTTTATAAAAAAATGATAATAATATTTTTTTTTCAAATAAAAAAGTAGTTTTCATCAAAATCTTGAATAAATAAAAAAAAAAGTACAAAGGCGGTGAATTTAAATTGCATTTCTTAGTAATGGCGCTTTGTTCGTAGAGCGTTGCCCATTTGAGTGATTTTTGCATAATGACGTTCTTGCGGTTAAGCGTGACACACACCAACTTATTATTTTTTAATGCTGAAAATCAATGTTTTCAATGTTTGTGTAAATGTTTGACGCTAAATTTAAATTTTATCTAATCACCTATGATGGAATTTGTCAAAGCATCAATTTTACAATTTTTAAGTGGAGTGACTCTCTACGATTTTGCAAACTGACTTTTCTTTTTTATTTTTTTGTCTAGATTAAACTTTGTTTATGCATTCCATATGTGTCAAAAGAAGCTATTTTGACTCATTAGTTCTTCGGTTCTTCCATACAAGACTCCATGCAGTTTTTGGAATTCGTCATTCAAAATGGGTATGTCCATGTATAAAATTCCGTATCTTGAGAATAGATTTTCTGATCGACTTGGTGTCTTCGGCAAAGTTGTAGGGTAAGAATAAGGACTTTCGGAAAAATAGGTACTCGTAACAAACATTATATCACCAAAAAATCAATTTCCCAAAATCCATATTTTTTTTTAATTTTCGTAATTATTCGATATGTTTTATGGGCAGACATGCATCGGCACTATGAGCTCTTTTTAACGGCGCTCAGCTTGTTCTAGAGCTCTTAACCTATATCTCAGTTGGTTTTCAAAATAATCTCTCAGGGTCTTCGGGAGCCTTATAGACAAGCGTAATTAGCGTATTCTAATCACTGGCACAACATGCTGGGAATCATCTACGTGAAATGCCAAACACGTTCTTCTAAAAGAGGAGTTAGAGCGGATGCATGTCTGTTTATGGGACTAAAAAAACACTTTCTGAGCCAAAGGGCCTGATAGTAAAAAATCTGGTTCAGGAGACATAATTTTTCGAAAAATCCTGTTTTTTGGAAAATATCGAAAAACTGGACAAAAAATAATTGAACATATTTTTTAAAGGAAAATGAAAATTGCAATTGATAAGTTCTCTACATTTTTTTGATAAAATTTACTTTTATCAAGTAGCAGCTATTTTAAAGGGTAAATCGTCAAAAATGTCCGAGGTTGGTGTGAGCACACATTTAGACTTTTTATAATATTTTTGCAGGGCATTTAAATGCACATTTTCATCTACTAACAAAATAAGTATGAAGACATTTGGATGAACCATTGTCGAGATATAGCTATTTTAAGTTAGCAGTGTCAAAAAACGGATGCCACGATATCTCAACACTGCTTAAACCAAATCAGCTCAAAATTTTGGTGAAGACTTGTTAAACCGGTCCTATGTGCATGACGAAGGCCGATTTTCAAAAACATAATTTTAAAATGAGATAAACATATTTTTATGTTTTAAATTTAAAAAACGTCAATTTTAGATTCTTTTTTTTTAAGCAAAATGTCAAAATCGGGCATCGTCATGCACACGGGATATGTCTTGGAAGTCTTAACCCCGAGATATCGTGGCACCCGTAAATCAACTCGGTGTTTAGAGAAAAAACGTTCACAAAGTTTGACAGTTCGCTTTGCGCATGGCAAAATTGTGAACTTAACTCGTCTCTTACTTAGTTCAGTCATGAAAAATCTTCGTGAAACTTTCAGGAGTGATTGAAACTTTTTAGTAAATTTAGTGAATTTAGTGAAATCTGTAATATGACATTTTGTGATTTTCTACAAGGATGTAACCCCTTAAGAAATAAATTTTCAATTTATTTTAGTTATTTTTTGCATTTAGAAAATACCTACTTCTTGAAAGAAAGCAAGAAAAATTCTCGCTCAGACTTTGAAAATCGAGCAATTAGTTTCTGAGATACAGTCTCACAAATAATTCTAATCAATGAAAATGATTTTTTTAAAGTGTCACCTAATAAGCCTGTAACCCAAAAACTGACGATATCTCGAAAACTATTTGCCCAACTTCAATGTTTAAAAATAATACCTTTGTGAAATTTTCTGATCTTTTCGATAAAATTAATTCCAAAATTTTAAAATCAAGCTTTACTATTGAAAACGTCTTTAAAGAGATAATTTTCCTAATTTCATAGTTGAGACCAAATAAGGCTGGTACAAATTTTATTTAAAGTTTTTGTCTCACCCAAAGTTGGCCCGAAAAATCAGGGGGCAGAAAAAAATATTTTTTCAAAAAATTTCAATATTTCAATAAAAACTTAAGTGCAATCAGTTGAAATCAATTTAAAATGCATTTCCCTGCATTAAGAATCATTTTTAGCATGTTTGGGTTGATTTAAAAATCTTTTGTATTTTGGAAAATTTTCGATGTTTAATATCGCAAAAAGTTTTTTTTCGCTAAAATTTTTGTTTTCGTCAAATTTTACATTTTTTGAAAACTAATGATTGCAAAACAACTGAACTAGTGTAAAATGCATTTTAAAACACTTTTTCCATGCAAATGTTAAAACTATGGCTTGTTATTTCAATATTAATTTTTTTTTTTTGCCCAGCCGAGGGACAAAAACTTTGAAACATATTTACATCGGCTTTATAAAAAAATAATATTTTTTATTGAAAAGTGAGGCCTCAGGGATGCTTTTCTTTCAAGAAGTATTTTTAAATGCAAAAAAAGAAAAGAAATCGAAAATTCATACCTAATATTAACTATTACTTGAAAACGGTACATTTAATAAAAAAAGGAATGTACTTTTCAATTGCAAATTGAATGTTGGTTTGAAAATTAATTTATTTTTTACTTTAAAAAACGTTTATTTATTTAAAAAAAATCTCCTAAAGAAGATTTTGGACCATCTCGCACTATGGCCCAGAAGATTTCTTTTTTGTCCCCTGAATCATATAAAAAACGAAAATTAAAAATAGGTATTTTGGGGATTTAACTTTTAGTGATAAAAACAAGACCCCAAAAATCTTCTAAAGTGATTTGGAAAATTGTAATCCAAGATGGCAGCCAGCATAGCGGTAGCGGTAGGTAATGAAATATTGAGATTATGCGTGTTTCAATGTAACAGGCAATCAACCACTATAATAATACTTAAATGGGGTCACAGAACTCGAATTGATGTAAAAGCCAGAAAAAATAAAAATTCGACAATAAATGTTTTGTCCATGTATGAATTATTTGAAGTTTCTTAGAAACCTTCGAACAATCGAGTTCGTATTCGATTATTAATTATGCTTTAAAAAACTGACGTTTCTTGTGAATGTTGTTTTCGATTAACTTCAGTCACCACTATTGCACAAATTTTAAAAATCGATGATTAGTCATGGTTTCAGCAAATTGGTCTTCATCATGAACTAAAAATAGATGTTAGCCTTACTTAAAACCATTTCCAAACCCCAAATCGATTACGGTTTCCCTCGCCTCACTCGATCCCAACAACTCCAAATAGGTCCCGATATGTCTTTGAACCCGGCCCAACCGACCCTATTTGCACAAGTGATTATAGCCTCCAAAACGACCAAAGCAACTAATCAACAAACCAACGGTAACTTATCCCGGGTACATCTAAACTGGATGACTCTCAAATGGATCTCATTTGAAGCAGCAGCACGCCGCTGAGGCCACACAACCCATTAGGCATCGTAAAAACCCCTGGTAACCTATTGATGTGGCTTACGGTACGCTCGGTACCCCCGCCGAGACCCGAAAACAAACCACATCAGAAGAAAAAAAGGGCAAACGATTGCAGGCGAGAAGAACCCGAGATTCTACTTTTAAGCTTTGTTTGCTCTTGTACAGAACGTTTTTGGACTTGTTGGATATCTTCTTGCATCTGCGGGTAATTTACTTCAACGAAATTCTACGGGCAAACATCGCCGAAAGCAAACAGATGTTTCGTGGCCGAAGGCAGGTGAATTCCGTTAATCTCGCATCTCTCGAATGTGCGGTGCATTCACAGCTTTCCACACCTTGAAAAGGAAAGTAACGATTAGCCCCTCCTTAGAAATCGCCGTAATCGCTTGTATTAGCTCGGACCAGCTAATTAGGCCCCCGAGATTAGAACCCATTCTGCGCAAAACGATAAGCGATTGAATCCTCGTGCGAAACTTTGGGGGCCAATCCCAAAGTAGCGGACTCTGTGCAGAGTTCATCAGACCCTTGTGGTATGTGCATCGCAGGTTGAAGAAACACTTGCGCGCCTATTCAGTGGTCGGATCCCGACTTCAAAGTCGGCAGGTCGGGTGCGAATAAGTGGAAAATTGGGCTCGAAAATTACAGTTTACGCGAACCACGCTCTAAAATACTATTTACGCGAGGCTTGAGCTGGGGAAAAAGCTGCCGAATTCGAGGTGTGATTCTGAGCGGTTACGCTCGTATGGAGATGAGGTGCGAAAATGGCCTCTGGGTGTGTTGGGGCGTAGACACAGGCAGGCAGGTGATAATCACCTGTATTTTCGGATGTTCTCGGCGCGTGATTTGCGTCTCGGGGTGTGGCCAATTTCTGCCAAATTAAGTAATCAAGCAATAGAATATAGGTTATTTTTTACAACCTTGTTTGGACGGCAGCCGTGTTGTGATGCAAGTTGGAGGAGAGAAAAAAAAAGTGATCCACATTGCATCCGCTATGAAAAAGTCATATTTTTGCGCAATTATTCGAAATTGTCGGTTGCAAGAGAAAAGTACTGGTTTTCGCATGATTTAATTTCCGCTCCAATTGGAAGGTTTTTTTTTGCGATGATTCTAGTTGAGAAATGTGAGGTCATTTGGTAGCTGTTTCCGAAATTATTATTTTTTTGGTTTCAACGGGTTAACAAAACACAGCTATACGGAAATTTGGACATTTTAGGTGGCATCAGTTCAATGAATTCGATTATTATAACTAGGCTTGGCTATTTTCCATGCCCAAAAACTGAAATTTTCGCTGGGATTTATACATTCATTTTACGAAAATTTCACAGAGCGTGAAATATATTAAAATAACTCTGGAAATGTCATAAATAATTTACAGATAGTACTTTTATACTATAATCTATAATATGTAATCATTCAACATTAATTTTCCCCATTTTTTCTGAATTTCTTTGTTCTTTTTTACTTGAGTAAACTATCTTAACATGTAATTATCTACCGGATAGAAGTAAAGTGAAGATTTAGAGTGAAATATGTAAAAAAGACTTATAATAGGAATTGCAAAACTAGTTTGTTCTTGTCTAGTGATAAAAAACAAAGTTGAACAGTCTTATCTAGCCAAAACTTTAAAACCCCAGTAAAATCTTCTTGAAAGTTTTTATCTCTCCCTTCAAAAATTTCACTCAAAACCAAGAGAGCAAATATATAATATCTCTAACTTTAAAATAAAAATTGCATTTTAATTTTCAATTCCTTGGGATCCTTTAAAAAAATCTCAAATTTTGTGAAAACTCCACGGGAAAAAAAATCTTATTTACTTATTTACTTAATTCAATTGTTCAGTTTTTTGAAAAAAATATTTTTTTGCCCCTTGATTTTTCGGGCCAACTTTAAAAGGGGCTGGGTTTGTCACCCAGATTAAATAAAATTTGTACTAGCCTTATTGGTTAATAACAAACTTTTCAACTAACATAATTTTTAAATGTAAAAAAACCTTTACGGATGCAATATTTCTTGAATACTGTTATTTTTTATCATCTATTTCAGAAAATTGGAAAATATCAAGGAAATTAACAAATTTCTCAAATTTTACGCTGTCCACGAGAACATGAATATTCACTAACCCCTAATAATAATTCTTTGAGGAAAATTTCGGTTGAGCGAAACAAATTCTAACACAACTTTTGTTAATTAAAAAAATGTGAATAAATCTTTTCTCAAAACTGGCACAAAACTAATAAAGGAAACACGTCCAAGAATAAATTTCGATTAAAGTCTACTTCTCAACCTCCGACAACAAATCTTAGCAAAGTTCAGGTGAATTACGGCCAGAATTGATTGAAACTCTGGCGAGGCGACTCCGATGCCATTATTTATTGGCCCGGCCAAATGCCAATTATCGCCGGTAGCGTTTTCTCATCAATTCAAAGCTCTCACAGTTCAGAACGTTTCTGCCGACCGGCGCGCACCGGGCAAAGCAAGAAAGAACTAAACCAATCATGTCAACCAGGGTCTCTCACGTAGCGCCCCCTCATCATTGTGGTCCCTCTCAAGAACGGCAACAAGTGCCAAGAGTCAAGGAGGTAAAAAGCTTCTATGTGAACAATTCTTTGCAAAATTGGCAGATTTCATAGTTATATATTTCTTCAATTTATTAATTCATTTTTGTCTATAAAACGTTAGTTTGGCTTCATCGTTCATAGGAAAGACCCCCACAAAATTTCAGCAAATTTTTTTTTTTAATAAAATCCTTTTGCGATGTTCGCAAAGAATAGTTCAAGTCAGGGCAAGGTCGACCATCACACCGCAAATAATTTCTTCGAGACGTCGGCGGCGTCCTCCTCTTCAGCACGACGATGATCTCGCTGGGTCTGACGCAGCTCAAATCGTAGCGCAAGATGATTATTATGCTTCTGACGCTTTGGCGGTGTTCGCTGTCTCAACCAAGTTATGTTACGGCGCGGTGCGCATAAAAGGCCTTCGGAGTCAGCAAATACGGTGTTGAGCCACCCTCATCACCTGAGTGCGATCAACAGTTTTTTTTTCGTCTTTTAATATTATTCTTTCTTGGCTTCTTAACGAATCAATCTTACGACCTTGCCTGAGGTTCTGGCGTTTCGATGCCTGGCTGTTGGAAACGGTTCCGAATGGCAATTGGGTAAGGTTAGCTGTCGATGATTTAATCAGATGAAACTTCTAAACAAAATTTTAGAAGTTGTAATAAATTTGTTTCTAATTTTCTTATATCAGTATATGGGAAAACCATGTGGCGCAGTCGGGAAACTCATCAGCACTGAACATTTGATTACATCTTCTAAAAAGCGAAATAATTGTATAAGTAGCTTTATATTAAAAGTTTTGCTTGTCTTTTGGCCTTGATTTATGATTAATGGGATTGAATAAAAATTAATTAATGAAAATTTTATTCTAGTTCCAAATTAGTTAC
This sequence comes from Culex pipiens pallens, assembly GCF_016801865.2. Classification (NCBI taxonomy): domain Eukaryota; kingdom Metazoa; phylum Arthropoda; class Insecta; order Diptera; family Culicidae; genus Culex; species Culex pipiens. The sequence goes on from NC_068939.1 coordinate 10,287,814, forward strand.
CGTCCTCACTTCATCGGAAATTATCTATTGATGATTTGATCAAATTTACCTGAAAAGATAAGAACATAAAAACACATTTAGTTAGAGCACAGAAAAGTCACTAAAATTTAAACGATCAAGTCAGTTTACAAATGTTAAAAAATATTGTAATTGCATGTAGGGAATCTCGTTCATTTAAATGAGTAATTTTACCTCTGAAAATATGTAATTTTACCACTTTGCTGGAGTAATATGACTTTTTTAGTTTAAATTGAGGTAAAATTACATCATAAAAAAAGGAAACCTGCGAGTCATGAGGTTCCTATGCAGAAAAGACTTTTTGAAAATTTATTCTATAAATAATCAACCTTCCAAAATTGCAACCTACAAATTTACACATTTTTTCACAACATTAGATTTTTTTACTCAAAACCTTCCCACCTTCCCAGATGCAGCATTATCATGTTTTACTGGACAGGCAAAAATAAAATAAAACGGAATGTTGACAATTTAAATCTTTTTTCAGTTCAATTCAATTGGTGTTTATTAGAATTTAACAGTTCTGCTCCAGGATGTTACATTTGCAATTCAGAGATTTGGAGAACCTTTCAACTGAGATCAATTCATAAGCCTTTACAGGGAGGGTACTGTGTGGAGTGATAAACCCTGTTGCGGTGTTAGTGAACGCACTCCATTGAATCTAGTCCAATAGGCCCCTCGTACGCAGGGCTAGACGCAGCCATGCGCTGACAACGCATGGACGCAGCCACACACACGGGTCAGTGACAGCTGGCAAAGCAGGTCCAGCTGTCAGCCTCTTTCCTCGTGTGACGCTCGGCCGGTTCGGATGCAAGTCCGCACTGGCCATCCTAGGCAGACGATTTCCTAGACGGAATCTGATTCCACACATTGGCGACCGTGACGGAGTTGCAATTTTCTTTGCAATTTACAAGAATCTGCGGGGAAATCGTTTGCCAAGGAAAGTCACAGTAAGGATAGAGTTGTCTTCGTCGAAAAAAGGTTACGGCCGAGTTTGTTTTCAACGTAAGTAGAGTGTGGCATGTTAAAAAGAATCTGTGGCAAGAAGATTTGTGGTAGTGTGCAGTTGTTTGCTCAATATTTGGAGCAAGTTTGTTCTTTTGTCGGAATTGAATTTGACAGAACGTCAAATTATTTTCAAACATAAAAATCGCGTTGGGCACGGAGGTCAGATGGGCCTGCCGTGGGAAATAGCCTGGAAGGCCGCGATTGAAGGAACATTTTGTCGCGTTGGGCACGGTGGGTCAGATTAGCCCGCCGTGGTAAATAGCCTGGAAGGCCGCGATTGTTCCAAGGAGAAAAGAGTCGCGTTGGGCACGGAGGTCAGATGGGCCTGCCGTGGTAAATAGCCTGGAAGGCCGCGATTGGAGGAACATTTTCTCGCGTTGGGCACGGTGGGTCAGATTGGCCCGCCGTGGTAAATAGCCTGGAAGGCCGCGATTGTTCCAAAGAAAAAATAGTCGCGTTGGGCACGGAGGTCAGATGGGCCTGCCGTGGGAAATAGCCTGGAAGGCCGCGATTGGTGGAACTTTTTGTCGCGTTGGGCACGGTGGGTCAGATTAGCCCGCCGTGGTAAATAGCCTGGAAGGCCGCGATTGTTCCAAAGGAAAAAGAGTCGCGTTGGGCACGGAGGTCAGATGGGCCTGCCGTGGTAAATAGCCTGGAAGGCCGCGATTGGTGGAACTTTTTGTCGCGATGGGCACGGTGGGTCAGATTGGCCCGCCGTGGTAAATAGCCTGGAAGGCCGCGATTGTTCCAAAGAAAAAATAGTCGCGTTGGGCACGGAGGTCAGATGGGCCTGCCGTGGGAAATAGCCTGGAAGGCCGCGATTGGTGGAACTTTTTGTCGCGTTGGGCACGGTGGGTCAGATTGGCCCGCCGTGGTAAATAGCCTGGAAGGCCGCGATTGTTCCAAAGGAAAAAGAGTCGCGTTGGGCACGGAGGTCAGATGGGCCTGCCGTGGTAAATAGCCTGGAAGGCCGCGATTGGAGGAACATTTTCTCGCGTTGGGCACGGTGGGTCAGATTGGCCCGCCGTGGTAAATAGCCTGGAAGGCCGCGATTGTTCCAAAGGAAAAAGAGTCGCGTTGGGCACGGAGGTCAGATGGGCCTGCCGTGGTAAATAGCCTGGAAGGCCGCGATTGTTCCAAAGAAAAAATAGTCGCGTTGGGCACGGAGGTCAGATGGGCCTGCCGTGGGAAATAGCCTGGAAGGCCGCGATTGGTGGAACTTTTTGTCGCGTTGGGCACGGTGGGTCAGATTGGCCCGCCGTGGTAAATAGCCTGGAAGGCCGCGATTGTTCCAAGGAAAAAAGAGTCGCGTTGGGCACGGAGGTCAGTTGGGCCTGCCGTGGTAAATAGCCTGGAAGGCCGCGATTGGTGGAACTTTTTGTCGCGTTGGGCACGGTGGGTCAGATTGGCCCGCCGTGGTAAATAGCCTGGAAGGCCGCGATTGTTCCAAGGAAAAAAGAGTCGCGTTGGGCACGGAGGTCAGTTGGGCCTGCCGTGGTAAATAGCCTGGAAGGCCGCGATTGGTGGAACTTTTTGTCGCGTTGGGCACGGTGGGTCAGATTGGCCCGCCGTGGTAAATAGCCTGGAAGGCCGCGATTGTTCCAAGTAAAAATGATCGTGTTGTACGGTGGTTCGGTTTGTCGCGGTAAAAGTCTGAAAAGCCGCTATTGCTGTTACTCAATCAGAAAATGGTGATCCAGACTGACTCACTGTGGTTGAAAGGCTAAGGCAGCATTGTTGATAATTGAGACGGGTTTGTGAATAAGGCTTTATTGTCACGAATGTTTTTTTGACGAATTGTGAGCAAAACTATAAACGGATGTACGTGAAATAATGATCTTTCTTTTGAACGTAAGTGTCGACTAGAAGATGAGTGTGAAATTGTGTATCAAATTTAAGTGCAAGAAATGCCAAATTTAAAAAAAAAAACAAAAACAATGTTTTAGGGCCGATGTTCTATTGAGGAAAGTGTTGTGTGAGTGATGAGAACAAATATCATAAAAGAAAAAAGGAAAAATATTTCTGGGCTTAGTTGTATAAAGAAGCTACTTTTTAGAAAGAGAGAGAGAGAGAGAGAGAGAGAGAAAAAAAGAGAGAGAGAAAGAGATAGAAGTAGAGAGATAGACAGAAAGAGATAGAGAGAGAAACAGATAGAGAGCGAAAGATATAGAGAGAGATAGAGATAGAGAAAGAAAGAGATATAGGGAGAAAGAGATAGAGAGACAAAGAGATAGAGAAAGGAAGAGATAGAGAGAGAAAGAGATAGAGAGAGTTGTCTGATGATAATCATGGATGTATAACTCTTTAGAAATTTTTGGAGAAAATCGGATAGGTTTGAAAATTGCGACAACGAAATCTTTCATGATCTATCTGATTGGGCTAGCTCTAGAATTGTTCAAAGAGCTTTAAAGCTGAGTCGGGTAAACAGGTGACAGAGCGATGGACAAGCAGCTTAAGAGCAAGGCGATGGTGGACCTAAAGAAGTATGTGGATCGAAAAATAACTTAACTGGGTATTATGAAGCAGCTTCTATGCTCAATAAATTCTACCGTAACCTGCATTTATTGGATCGATTATGGCAATGGATACAAAGCATGAGGGGAAGTTGATAGTAGTCCATAGGGATGGACTGCAGGCGTAGTGTTCAGTCGTAGTTCAATGGTTTATTGATCGCAGTCTTCAAGGAAGATTTTTTTTTGTTTTTTCATGGAGAAGAGGAGAGATGTGTGGAGTGATAAACCCTGTTGCGGTGTTAGTGAACGCACTCCATTGAATCTAGTCCAATAGGCCCCTCGTACGCAGGGCTAGACGCAGCCATGCGCTGACAACGCATGGACGCAGCCACACACACGGGTCAGTGACAGCTGGCAAAGCAGGTCCAGCTGTCAGCCTCTTTCCTCGTGTGACGCTCGGCCGGTTCGGATGCAAGTCCGCACTGGCCATCCTAGGCAGACGATTTCCTAGACGGAATCTGATTCCACACAGGTACATGTTTTTTAGTTTAGATTTTGCTAGCTGCTTGCTCTTTTAGGGAAAATAAATTTTTAGAAAAAACCCTGGATCTATGACAATTTCAATCTCCATCACAGTAAACAAAGGTTTAATTTTTTAATGTTACCTCAATTAATGTGTAAAAAGTTGGTGATTACACCTTTTCCACATAAATTGAAATAAATTCAATTATATTTATAAAAAACCCATCTTTTGAAATTGGCCTGAAAAATCAGGGAGCAAAATATTTAATCAAAAAAGTTAAAATTTTCAATGGAAATTTAAGGCCAATCAACTAAAATCAATTTAAAATGCATTCTCCTGCGTTAAGAATCATTTTTAGCATGTTAGGGATGGTATCAAAAATCTTTTGAATTTTGTTGAATTTTCGATGTACAAAACCCCAAAAGTTTTTTTTTCGAATTGTTTTTTTTTTGGGAATGAAAACTGAATGCTTCATATCACCTGAAAACTATAATGCTTCATATCACCTGAGTACAAGCAAGGCAATCCACTTTAACGACCCCGGGTCTTTTGTGGTCTCTGTTGCAAGTTTCTACTCATTTCTAGGCGTCCGAAGGTTATGTGTGGTGAGTCACCCAAAACCTCTTTTACGCAAATGGACCGACGTTTTACTTCCCCATCCGATAGAAGGCACCTGATTATAGGTGTACAATGCATTTTCCAATGGTTTTTAAACTGAAATGTTGTTATTATTGCATGTTAATTCCCCGTGGCGCGGTGGTTAGCGGCTTCGGCTGCCGATCCCTCATGTGTGCTAAGGGGCCCGAGTTCGATTCCCGCCCATCTCCTCTGGGTGTTCTGTGTTTGTCCCGTTAGTTAGTAAATTCAGTCTGAAAAGACGGTGTGATGTCTATTAAATTCAATTCTTTTTTTTTCGAAAAAATCCGGATCCGCATTTTATTTTAGTCAGTTTATCTCACCGATGAGAAAATCGCCCTGGGTGGGTATTCGTCGGGCAGAATGAGGATGAGGGTGCAACAGAAATATAATGCCTTTGAACGAGTTTGCACAAATCCATACCTGACGCTTTCTTTGAAACTATCGGATTGGAAAGGATCGATTAAAACGAAATAGAATAGATTTTTAAACGTATTTTTTTGGAGTATTTATCATGTTTCGAACAAGAGCAGATCATAATTTTTAAATTATATGGGATAATTTTTTTTAAGTTTCTTTTGTACATTTCTGAAAATGAACACTTTGAAAAAATAAAAACACGTAATTCTGAATGTTTTTGCGATTTTTTAAACGTTTTTTTTAACTTGTCATTCTTAAGTTTTCTGGAATATTTGTTATATAAATTGATGTCCGTTTTGCATTTATTCAAACATGAAAAGATGGTCGGATTTTGGTCGGATTTTTTTTCAAAGGAAAATATTTTTAAAGGGAAAATATTGTCTAAATTTAAAGAATGCAACAATCTTTCAAACAGTCAGATTTTTAAATTAAATCGGTTGAGAATTAGGATTAATGTGGGTACAATTCTGTTCAACAAGAAACAAGATTTTTTTTTTTAAAGTTTTGTAAGTAATAAAACTATAAGCCTTTTCATTGTTTCAAACAGGAATAGTTATTTTGCATACTCACAAATATGAACACTTTTTTCAGTTTCGTTTGAAAAATTAAACTTTTATGACTTTCTATCCTTCAATTTCAGATTGACTTAAATTTTTTTTTTAAGTATCACGTGCAAGGCAAAATTTTGTTTCGTCTCAGTTTTGGTTAAAAGGTTTGACATTTTTAGAAAACATTGTTTAGTTTATTACACAAACAGCATATATTTTGTAAGATTTTATGCCTTTATGGAAACTTCAATTTAGTGATAAATATTAAATCTAAAATAATGATATTTAATAAAAAAAATATGTTCAAAATTTAAGAGGAGGTGAAAAATATGTTCAAAATTTAAGAGGAGGTAAAAAATATGTTCAAAATTACAAGGGAGGGAAATGGGATGGAAATGGTCGATGACCACTGTTCTATTTTAACAAAGGATCTTTTTGCATGAGAATATGATATTTAAAATATATAGAATTGTTGGTTGTGAGTAAATCTTCCTGTTAGTAAAACAGTATTTCGCTGTGAAGGTGGGCATCGTTTTCAGCAACTTTGACTCCAACTCTGACTTCGATTTTGAAAGATTTTGCTACCTCGACCATGGCTATTATTTTTTTTCGACTCCGACTTCACAGCCCAGATTCCAGCCGTGATTTCATAGAAAATAACCGGGAAACCCTTCGATGATCTACCTGGGAATTGAGTCGTCATCAAGGTTTAGCAAATTAATGCCCAGGTTTTTTGGGGCGTCAAGTCCGATCAGCTTAATTTATATCCATATCCGATCCATATCTGGACTTGGTCCCAAAAAACCCTTTCCGCGGATGAAATTGATCACAACGCGTAAAGGCCGCGGCCCGGTCCATTTGCCCGTCCCGTAGTGGATCCGCCCGCATTTCAACCGTGGATCAACTTTTTTGTCGATCTAAACGCGCGATCTTTCACCACAAGGCGGCGCGCGCGATCGAACAACGGAATTCAATTAAGTGGATCCCACCGCGGGTTGGTCAACCGTCCAGAAGGCAACTCTAGCCGGTGGAGAGCGTTTCTAAAACTGGAGTATCTCGGTGGATGCTGCGGTGGAAGCATCTTCATTGGATACGCCCTCGCCGTCTTCCTTCACTGCTGGCAGAGGGAGCGATGACTTCAAGCCTTAACTTCCCGGAGTATCTTTACCGGCTGCCGGAGCTAATTGAACTTGTCAGTCAACCGCGAAGCATCTTTCGGCCACTGGAACCCGTGGAAAATCCAATTAATTGTGGACCGTTTTTGGCTTAATTTCGTTCACCATACCACTGGGTCCAAACCTGCTCGAAATTGAAATCTGGGGGTTGGGTTTGCTGAAAAATCACAGCAAAATTTAGTGATTAAAACAACGGGTTTTCTGCACAAAACGACCAGCTCTGCTACAGTTTTGCGCTAATCGCTCAATTTCGAGGACTAGTTAGCCTCTGCAACACCGATTCATCGTTTCCGTTCCGTTATAAAATCTTGACCCGAAGGTCGGCCAAACCCACGGCAACCCAAACAGAACAAGAATCAATCAGCCAGCAGCCGAAATAAAAATAAAACCGTTCTCATTGTGATCTTTCAGCACAATATCTCAGATGTTTAGACGAAATCACTTTCAATTAATTTGTGTTTTTTTTTCTGCTGCGTAATCGTGCCAATTCTTTGTCGGTAACGAGCTGCCTTCCCGCCTTTTACGGGGGCCCACGGGAGGTTCTCCGAAGACCGCTATCCGGGCCAACCCCCTTCGAGCACACGAGACCTAAGTAAATAATACCCATGTTCGACTAACGAAAAACATCCAAATTAGCACTCCCCGCGGGATCATCATCTTTTCGTTGCCCTGTGTTCAATGGCTTCATCGCGGAAGAAAAGCTCTTGGCGGCCGAAGGTTCTGAATGGGGCCTTTGAGCAGGTATGGTTTTCCTTCTTTTTTGTCTCTGTTTTTTTATTATGCTCCAGAAGAACATCATCATAATCTCGTGTGAGCATTGGAAAGTAAACATACTTACAACACCACCCGCCAGGGGAACCTTTTGCTTGCTCATCGTTATGACTCGGGCCTTTGGGCAGGCGAATCAACAAGTTGGGATAAGGGGATTATGATTAACCATCTACAACCCTTGAAGCTTGATTCAAAATATACAACAATTTGTTATGAATTAGTGCAGAGAAAATGGCTTCAAAAAGTTGTAAACCAACTTTTAAAACTAGAATAATCATAAATTAATAACTAGCTCGCATGTAAATTTCACCTTTCTCCTCTCCTGGCTTAACCAAAACAGCCGACCCCCAATCCGGATATCATCATGTCAGATCGTTTAAAAGCTTTCAGCACCCCCTCCTGTGACTTTCAACGCCTGGTGGCCGCCCGACTCGTGTAGCAAAATTGGGTGGTGTTGAGGATAGCAAAACAAAAAAAAAAAAGCTCCAAATCATCACACAAGAAATGCCGCTCTCCCCCCTCGGATCAGCTCGACTGTGCTTTTATATAGTGCATTTGCTAGACGAGATCAGATCAGGTCAAGTTAACGATATATGGTCGGGCGGTGCGAAATTTGAAAGAAATTCCACCGCCAGGAGGTCAGGATCACGCGCGTCGTAAAGTATGGTGCGGCATTGTTGAGAAATGGCACCGTTGGATTTGGGGTGAATTTTTGCGAGCAAAGCACTAGCGAAAGTGGGTGCGGCATTTCGATTGAGCAAAGCTTATTTTAGAAGTATTTTACCAGGACGAAAAAAAACAGGTGTAACAGTATAACTGTGCAGGTGCAACATCTTTTTTTGGCATCTTTATATTTAAATTAACTTTGCAAATATTTTTCAAGCTGTTGTCTCCCGACTCGGAATAAAACAAGAAATACAACTTAAAAAATAATTGATTGTGCTCCTATTTTAATGGAAATTTCGAAAACTCAACAATGAACTCAACTATCATTCAGCTATTAATTGAGCTGTTTTTAAAAAGCTTGTGCGTAAAATAAGTTTGACATTGTTTTATAAGATTTTATATAATATTACTCCCAAGAACAAAAACTATAAATTCATTGTGTAATATCATACCATTTTTTTTTTGTTTGGCAACCATGGGATGTCTCTCATGCTTATGCTCATGCTCATGTAATATCAAACCAATGTTTTCATAAAGAAAATGTGAATACTGACTAATTCTCTAGAATTTTGAGAATTTCTATATTTTAATATTTTTGAATTTCAGGACACAAAAGAGGTATTCTAATGATTAGGACTTTTCTGAAACGCGAAAATCTCAATCCAAATCTTAAAAAAATAAGTTAGCAAAAAAAAGAAATGCTAAAATATCATTTTAGCATTTCCGTCGTGAAACTACTTACTTTTCCTGTCATTCATGAGCGACGAAATAGCCTACTTTTCTGTACCAAAAATAACAGAATCGAAACACTTTTCAACACTTTTCAAAATAAATGCTGAAAAGGGTGCTGAAAAGTTGAACTTTTCAGCACTTGTTTCGAAAAGTAACACTTTTCAACATTTTTTTGTTTTGATTTAAACGATTTATTGACAAAATACACAGATTGACTTTAAATTTCACTCAATGGGTGTTTTTCGGAATTGCAAAAAATATTTTTTGCGATTCCGTCGTGAAACTACTTACTTTTCCTGTCATTCTTGAACGACGAAATAGCCTACTTTTCTGTACCAAAAATAACAGAATCGAATAGCAGCACTTTTCAAAATAAATGCTGAAAAGTTCTACTTTTCAGCACTGAAATGGGTGCTGAAAAGTTGAACTTTTCAGCACTTGTTTCGAAAAGTAACACTTTTCAACATTTTTTTGATTTAAACGATTTATTGACAAAATACATGAAAATTTTACTAAAAATTTCACTCAATGGGTGTTTTCCGGAATTGCAAAAAATGTTGTATGTAACTCGTTGCAAAACTTGATTTTTTCAGCACTCTTCGTATTTACGACTAGTGCTGAAAAAAGCATCTTTTTGCAACTTGTTGCATAAACTACTAATTTTATTTATGAAGGTGAATAGTTGCTTTGACAAACTGTCAAATTGAAAAAAAATTAGACCTGTCCTTGAAAACTGACATTTAAAAACGTACCAAAAATCAAAAACCAAAAATGTCGAAAAATCAAAATATTATCGTTGCTTTTAAGGGGTTACATACTAGTAAATCGGCAAAAATGTCAGGGGTTGTTTTGAGCACACACTTAAACTTTTTTTAAATCTGTTTTAAGGACATTAAAATATACATTTTCATCCAGTAACTAAACAAATGTCAAGACATTTGATTGTATCATTGCCGAAATATAGCTATTTGAAGTTAGCAGTTTGAAAAAACGGGTGCCAAAATATCTCAACACAGCTTTGACCAAATATGCTCAAAATTTTGGTGAAGCCTTGTTAAACCAGTCCCGTGTGCATGACGAAGGCGGATTTTCAAAAAGTTGATTTTTAAAAAAGATAAAAATATTTTTATGTTTTCATATAAAAATTCGTCAGTTTTTGATTTTTGTTTTTTTTTTTAATGCAAAATTTCAAATTCTGGCTTCGTCATGCACACGGGATATGTCTTGCGAGTCTTCACTCCAAATTTCAGCCAATTTGGTCCAACCCTTCTCGAGATATCGTGGCACCCGTAAATCAACTCGCTCACAAAGTTTGACAGTTCGCTTTGCGCATTGCAAAAATTTGAACTTAAATCGTCTATTTCTCCGTTCAATCATGAAATATCTTCATGAAACTTTCAGGAGTGGTTGAAAATCAGCTTTGTAGTGGATTTAATTAATTATCTGTAATATAATAAAATTTTGTGATTTTCTATATGTATGTAACCCCTTAAGTAAACCAAAGAATATTGCGAAAATTAAGAGAATTGTGTTTAGGCAAAATAACAGAATTTGAGAAAATAATATTTTGCTTGTTCAATAAACAAACATGGATGAAGATTAGGGTGCCCAGAGCATGGGACTTTTTTTTAAAAACCTCGCTCCACAAGCTGATTATGTTCCTTGAGCTATTATAGGACTCTGGGCCAAATATGAGCAAAATTGGTCAACATTTACCCATTGATACTCGGGGGTGAAGTTTGTATGGGAAAAATCGAAAAAATGTATGAAAAAACAATTTTCTTATTGTTTGGTCTGCACGGAGCGCTATTTCCATCGAAATATTCCCAAAAGTGAGATTCTCATTGGATATTTAACGCTCTACAACTTTGTAGAACATACCAAAGCTTTAAAACTCGATCCTGAAATGTTATTAGCGATTTAAAAATGTTATTTTTGTATGAAAAACATTTTTTTCATTAACTTCAGGCTCGGGTATCATCAATGGGTTAATTTCAACCAATTTAACTCAAAATTGGCACAGATGCTTAAAATTACTCAAAAAAACGTTTTCCGCTTGTGGAGCAGGGGGTAATTTTTTTTGGGCACCCTAAATGAAAATATTACCAGACTAGCAAACCAAATTTCCAAAACCCCACAGAATGGTCATCGCGGCATCTCGCCGCAAAAGACAGGAAAACGCCCCACGCGTGGAAAACGTAAAAAAAGTAACCGTTTGGGGCTTAAGCTGCCGTAAAATATTTGTGTAGTGGCACGTTGCATGCAGAGCGTGCGCGTTACATACAAAGTTTAAACGGCGCGTTTAAATAAAACGTACGTTTTCGGAATACCGTTCTTAAACCTGTTCAAGCATAACTAAAACTTTTTAACGATCCCCACTGTACTTTTCCGCTGGTCGGCTGGTCGGCTGGTGCTCCAGTAAAACGCTTTTGTGTTGATTAAAATGCTCTACATGATACATATTTATGCTTCTGCCCATGGAAGAGTGCCAACAATGCCCGGGCTGGCCGCTATTCCGGAGCAATTCCACACGCAGAACGTTTCTGGCCGGTACTTGGTTCGAGATTGCACTATTTAACAAAAAAAAAAAGCTTGCAATGGAAAGCCCAAACAATCGACTCTCCAAATAGTGTGTTGCTCCAGTAAATGATGATGATGGCACGGTTGTAAACTACGACCGAGTTAGAGTCCAATCTGTGGGCTTCTCGTTGGCCGTTATCGCGTATGGTCGTTTGGTCTAAGTTAAAAGGCCGGTTGTCTTTGAGCGGGGGTGGCAAGAACAGGTGGGATGTTTTGGCTGGGATAAGCTAAGTACCGGCAACGAATTGCTCTTTTAATTGTGGGTTTTGCTTTATTTTTATTTTTTCTCAGAGTTGAGGTGTTCACTTTTGGATAATGAAGAAATCATGTTTGGCAATGAATTAAGAAAGGCAAAGAAAGTTAGATTATTTTGTAAGAAATGTTTAAACTATTTGAACTGATTCAAACAGCAACAAATTTACTGCCTCATTGGATTTGTCCCAGTATTTGAATGAAAACACATTTTCCCTTTCGTCTTCTGCCTAACAACTTAATTTAAATCAACTTCCCATAACGCTACTTGAGTTTTTTATAGACTCCCCAAACCGCTTTCTTCCGACTATTTTAAAGTTTATTGTCTCTTCCCCTATAAGCCAGCTTAAACCGGTGCACTATGTCGTTGATCCACTTTAGTGCTGCAGGTCCCGGGAAGCAATCCGTATCTGACAATCACACCGTGGAGGAAAATGGGGGGGGGGTCTCGATCTGCCATCGTGGTGCCATAAATATTTTATCGTGCAATTTCGCGCTAATCATCCGTAAATATTGTTTATTGCCACACGAAGCTCAACGAGGTTGGGAGGAAGCTTAATTTCCCACATAATTTAACTGTTTAAGCCACCGAACGGTGTGGTGCAAATCCAACTTTATGCTGTTTGTCGCTAAATTGGTCTCATTCTGTCCGAGAAGTGCTTTATTATCACACCATTATCTTAGATTTCGCTTTGCGAAATTTTGAAACAATGCAGTTTGGAAAAGTATTACCTGATCAACCGTTTTGAGAATTGGTAAAATTCTCACCCAGTTGAACTCATCACGAGGGGTAAGAATCAATTGCAACTTGCTGCTGCTGCTACTGGCTGCTGGGAAGACTAATGAGTCCATTATTTGCTCTTTTTTTGCTGACACAGTCTGCCCCGCGGTGACTGAACTGAAGAGGAGCACTTGGGAATGATCCTGAAGGGTACTCCGATTAACCTTGAAGATGCTGCTTGGATATGACTGATGGATGGATTTTGTTGAGCTTGTTTTTGTAAGGGATAGGAAAGATAGCTACTGGATGGTGAAAACACCTTTGTTGCAGTACAGTGGGATTTTCTTCAGGAGTTTTGTAAATTGACTCCTAAAATTAAGCTTAAATTTGTGATATTATTGTTCACAACGATAAAGCTTATTTTTCTGAGTCCAATAACCCATTGAACGACCTCAAAGGATTTTAAATGGATTTTTAACTCAATTTTTAAAAATTAACTTCACGGCCCTTCTTGACAGAAAAGGCTCTACTTGACAGCTCGTTCAAAGGGGACCATAGTTAATCCATCGAAAAAAATTTATCTTGTCAATAACTTTTCTTGCATTAAGATGAAAAAAAAAGTGATCAGAAATGGTTTTTAATCGTGTTTTTTACCGTTGTTCATTAAAATTTACGTAGGGCTGCCCATGTTCACATAAATGTCCCATATGCAAAAACAGCAAGCTGAGAAAAACGCATTTGAAGTTTGTCCCACACATAAGGTTACGTGTTAAGTTTTCACAAAAAAATGGATTTCCTCCTGATTTCTAGAACAAAGTAATGGATGTTATAGGCTTTTCTGAAAGATCTCGCGATTATGAACGAAACTGCATACATAACTCAACAACGTTGAAAATGCATATGGGACATTTATGCGATCAGGGGCAGTTTAGTACCCAATTGGAATTATCATTATTTTGAATCGGGTTCATGTTGGGATTTTTTCCTTACTGATTAATTTCTGTTGAATTATATCAGTTGAATTTAGTTTTATTGAAGTTTTGGATAGGTTTTAAATAGATTAATTTATTTTTGAAAAATTATATTAAGCATGTCCCAATATTATAATTTTGTCTAATTTCACTAATCAAAAGCAAAAAAATTACGGATAAGTTTTATTTTATCACTCACTGCCTTTTATCCCAAATGTTTATTGCTTGTCCAGGTGGTAATTTTTGCAAATCATGTTTTTTGTTGTAACTTTGCTTCTTTTCTTTTATTATTTTCGTACTTTTAGTATTTTTATATGAATTTATCTTGTTTTTTTGCTTGTTTGTATGGCCTATTCCACAACCTACATCTGTTATCTTCTGTTTATTTGCTGTTATTATTTTTTTCCATTTTTGAGTGTTTTTTTTTTTCATTTTGCCTTCTTTTCTGAGGTAAGGCTATAATCCTGTTCTAAAAATGATCCTTAAAAAATAGGAAAAACATCATTTTTTTGACCACCCTGTTTCGTATAAGAACACCCTAATCGCAAACAAAAAAAAATACGGGCCTAATTATTTTGGCCAAGGAATTCCAATGCCAAGTTTGAGCCCAATCGGAGCTATTTTGATTTGGATCCTTCCTGTTTGACGTGGACTGGCTAAATTAGTATACTTTGAGATTTTTATTTTTTTTCTTGGGGTTTTTGCATTCTTTTTAACATGGCCAGTTCTTTGAAAATAAATTGGTATCTCGGCTAAAAAATAATTTCTATTGTTTTGCATTCTTTAAACATTACCAGATTTTTGAACAATTTTAAAGATGAATTTATGAATTTCTGGGAGATCTTGGGTTCTTTCAAACAAGTTCAAACAGTTTTATGAACAATTTAAAAGAGGATCCGGGAGTTTTTTTCATTATTTTAAAAATAAGGCCGATGCAAATAATTAAAAAAATAAAAATTTAAATTATAAGCCATAGTCTCTAGATTTAAATCTTTAAAAAACAGTTTTATCGTGCATTTTTGGTTGTTTTATGATCATTAGTTTTCAAAAAATGTAAGATTTGACGGAAAGAAATAATATCTATGAGTTTTGGCATTCTTTTAAACATTAACAGTTCCGTGGATAGTTCAAAGAGTAGATGGTTTCTAATTTATTTTTGAATGTTTTTGCATTTTTTTTCACAAAACATTTTCGAACTATTTTTTGCATTCTATAAAACATTAGCAGTTATTCAAAAACATTCAGAAAGATTCTTCACCAGAAAAAATCGAAAAACAACAATTGGGCAAAAGATAATGATTTTTCTTAGAATAGGCCGAAATTTCGAGGCATGCCAATAACAAAATATTGGAATTTTCGGCCATTTCATGGTACATTAAAAACTGCTCAAAATAAACGTGAGAATGTATTCGTTCAGCATCATTATGAAAAGACAAGTGTTTAAAAAGTTAGCAGTTGTTCAAGATACAAAATAAAATCTTCTGACGTAAATTGTTTGTTAGAAAAAAGATTGTATTGGATTGATTTTAAGAAGTATTGAAGAATTTTTCGATATTTATTATTCAGCTATTTAAATTTTATTGGGATTTTAGAAATTTCTAGCTAAAATATTTCCAACACGAAGCGCATCTTAAATGTCATATAAATCAAAAAAATAGAATCACTAAAATAAATGAAGTAAAACTAAATTATAAGACATTGAAAAATGCTAATTTGAATTTGTAATTTGATTTCAACATGTTTCGAATTTTAAGAAAATTTTATAAAAAAGCATAATTTATTGTCAAAAAATTAGAATATTTTTTTCTTATTTCCAACAAATTAAATAAAACTTGTTTATCGATAATTTGATAAATTTTAAGAAAAAAAAAAACTTTGTTGCGAATTTTTATATTCAAATGTTCTTATGTTCTTTAACATTCTTTGTAAAATAAATATATATGTATTGTTAATTAAATATTTAAAATATTCAAACAATCAAAATTATATTGCAATTATTTGTAGTTTCATATATTGTTTATATGTTTAACAAACAATTTATGATTGACTTCACCTGAATAAAATGGCACAGAAATAAGAACCAACTTAAAAACCTTTATTTTTTTAATACCTTTTTTGGTTATCTCAAATCAATATTTTTTAAAGTGTGAAAATATTGTCTCATTGTCCACTGAGTCCTCTGTCAGGCCGCGTGGCAAATCATAAATCATACCAAAGCGTTACCCACAGTCCATAACCCCTCACCGGTTGAACCGATATTTCCTCCCTCAAGCAAAGAAATGCATCCCGGAGAGCAACTGAAAAAATACTAAGTGCAAGGACAAAACTATCGTCCATTAGTGTGTGTGTGCTTGTGCAATGCATCAACGACACAGTCAGTGGCGATGCACTTCGCGGCATCTTCACTCAGCTCAAGGATACCTTTTTTCTGCTACCTTAATTTGCTGGGCTGAAAGCAAGGAGTTCATTGATGTTGAAAAGAGCCACACGCGTATCGCTCTTTGTTTTATGAGTTTCAGGAGCGATGAGACGTTTCTTTTTTTTTGCCCTGCGGGAAATGGGATATTTACTGAAGTGGAAATAAGTTATGACGATCTGGTGGCTTCGGTTTCGCCACTTTTTGCCAAGATTTGTTCTGAAGAAAGGGAGATTTATGACGTCGTTTGAAAGCTTTCTATTCGACTGCTGGCAGGCAGATTCTCGGTAAAAAGTGGCACTTTTGTCATGATATATTTAGCTCTTTGAAAAGTGGCGCTTCAAAAGTCAAAAGTGCACCGTAAATTGATGGCTATTGAGTCCAATTCGTTCGGATAAAACGCACCGCAGGAGCAACTCCGCAATGTCCGCAACGAAATGTATGAAACTCCCCCGCGGAGTCTATAATCATGTTGTTGGATCCGGTAAAAGTTTAAAATAGTGTAATAGAAAGTGTTCCGCGTGATCATTCCTCAGCAGCAGATGAGCGTTGCAAATGTTTACTTTTCGTGGCAAAGTCGTGCGCACCCCCGTCTGAGCCGGCGAAAAAAAAGGAAACTTTGTTTGCGATATCCGCGGCCACCAACCAAAATGAGTACCTTTCCCACAGCAGCTTTGGAAAAAACTCCCAGGTTGTGGTCAGCGCGGCTCGGGTAGAAAATCTCATTACCGTAGGTGTTGATCATCTCCGAAAAAGGCAAATCTTGGGGAACCCGCCCGATCTGTCATTAGTCCGCACCTCCCCACGATGGAGGCGTCGTCGGCGATGATCTTTCTCTCAGCCAGCGCATAAAAACCGCAGAAAGAAAGCAGAACTCACCACCGACCCGCGGAAACAGTCAATTGACTGGGCATGGAACATCACGAAGTTTACACATCGGTGGATCTGGGCTTTGCTGCCACCTTGGAAGGGTGCCCATTTCGACAGCTTCTCATTGATTTGGTTCAAAGCTGTTGGAGATATGCTTTCTTTTGAGGGATAATTGTCTTTTAAAATGTAGCATTAGACAAACATCATTGGCTTCATGCATAAAGTACGTCACGCTAGAATCACTCCAAAATTTAATTTCATTAGCCATTTCTATATCATTAATCGAAAAGTGAAAGCTCATCAATTAGTAAAATAATTATTTTTAAAGTTATGCCAATGAAAATAAATTAGTTAAAAAAAGACTAATAAATTATATCAACACTTATTTTATTTGAAATTACGGCTTCCTATGTATTTTTTTAATTTTTATTCCTGGTTATCATCTAACAAAATATCATTTCGAAACTGACGAAATCTTTGCAATATTCTTTGTCAAAATAAAAAAAAATGTAAAATGTTTGTTTTGATAAAATACGGGTTTAAAAAATAATATAAATCTTGCTTAAAATTAAGTTTGTTTTGATCACTCGATTAAAAGACTATTCAAATCCAAACATTTTTTTTTTTATTTAGGCCAAAGTTTATGTGAACCCGTCAATACTTAGAAATTTTGGAAACTTATGATGGCAAAATAGCTAGACATTTTAAAACACTTTTTTCATTCAAATGTTGAAACCGAGGCTTGCAATTTCAATTTTTTAACTTTTTTTTTATTTTTTGTGCCCCTCCCCCCTCTCTCGACTTTGGTCAGAGTCGAGGGACATAAACTTCAAAAATGGAATGTCACCAAGTCTTTAACATTTTGCCCAATTCATGCTTGAATGATTGGTGTTTTCATGTTAATTTTATTGTAATTAAAATAGAGATGATTCATAGTGGAACTTTCATAATTTTAATTTATGCTTAAAAATATACAGTGGAATCTCTCGTTTCATTGAAGGGATCGTCGAGAACGGGAGTTATCTAATTATAGAACAAAAAATCAAAGCTATCTATTTGAAGGGACTGAAAAAATTATTGACAGCAGGAGCAACATTGATATCGAGAGAACGACAGCCAGAGAGTCCACTGTAATTCAAAAGAGGTTCATTATTTCATATGGTTAAAAAAAAAAAGATTTTGCATAATAGCATTTGACATTTGCAGAAAATATAATAGAACAAATTATTTTGAAGCTTTTCTAATGCAAACCACATTTAAAATACATAATATAGACACAAATTTAGAAATTTTTAATTTTAATTCAAAATAGTAATCTAAAATTTTTAGTACGTTGATTGTAAGCAGGATTTCAGTAACTGTAACAGAACAATTATACAAAACCAAAAAATCAAACAAAAAAAATGTTCAGGATCTTTTTTTCATTTTTGAACTTTTTGAATTTTTGATTAGCTTTGCAAAAAAAAACATTTTGAAAAGACTAGGCTAGAATAACCAAATTTTATGTTAAAGTCTCCTTAATTCAATTAAAAATACACCTGCAAAATTGTTTCCTATAATGTCTTAAAATTTTTTTTGCCACACGTTTTTTCAGGCAGATATAAACATTGAAAAATATTTGCAACGGCCTAACGAGCTCAACAGACATGATAAAAAAATGGATAACAAAATGATTCTGTTTGATAATTTCATAAACTCATTGTAAAATTACCTGATTGATGTCACTATAAAATTACAAGATTATAGAATAAGCAATTATGTATTTAAAATCCTTCCTTCCTAATTAATTAGTGTTATTTGTGGAAAAGTGTGAAATTTTTAAATGAGCAGGCTTAAATTTTTAATAAAATCTATTTTTTTAATCAGCAAAATATTTAAAAAATTATCTAAGAATTTACAACCTCAAAAAATGCTTAATATTTAAGCTAAACACACCATTTGAATCCATGATCTTAATTGATTGCCAATTTCGCACCACCATTTTCACAGCCCAGTTGTTTGTTACACCTCACCTCAAAGACCCGCAGCAAAAAGAACCCTTCACGCTCAACTAGCTCTTTTTGCCGCATCTTCACAACCCCGCGACCACACTTACTTGCGTGCGTCGTGTTCCACAGGCAAAGCTTCTTACTTTTGCTATCACTTGAAATCGGCACCAGTCCAAAATCCCGCTGCCAACACTTATCCCGGAGCGCTTATTTATAGGTTCAGTGCCATTCTCCACCGCGAAAACGCTACATTTTAGAAGAAGTGTTTTCCGCACTTCTATTTTGTAGGTGGGTGGTTTTTTTTCGCACACTGACCAACATTTTCCTCCGGAAACCTCCTGACACATATCGAATATAATTTATTGGTCATGCGGGTGGTTTTGGCTCCCGCCGAGAGACTTACCATCAAAATAAGGAGCTGAACGCGCAGTCCCATCGTGTTTCCGGTTTTAGGAACTGCAGCGGGAAAACCGGTCACTTGTCACCACGTCGTCGGAATCCGGGACACTTGCGGAACACTAAACTTTCACTTGGGGGTTGGAAGTCGTCCGGAAAAACGGGTTAAACTCCTTCAGAAGATCTTGGGTGGGCACGAGCCTTCCGTAATACACTGTGCAATTGTTAAGCTAATTGGTACTGTGTGTGTACAAACGCAACTAGATCTCTTCAGACCGGGATTCCGACAGCCATCAATCACCCAATTTGCACCTTGGCCAGGTATCTGGCCCACACGCGGCAAAACGGTTCCTTCGGCACGTGAAGGACGGACTAGTTCGCGTGGAAGGTAGTAATTTTAGGCAAATCAACACCTCTCTTCAGCAAAACACTCTTCTTCCTCAGATATTGCCAGACCAGACACAGATATCTCGGTGAAAGAATCCAACGGCACACACAGCCCGGCACTTTAGTTCTGCACGGAGGCTCCGAAAGCTAACTGCATATCTCACACCACATCCAGACCAGACCAGACCACGAAAACTCAGCCAATAGAAGAGAAAAGCTTAATTCCGCCAATTTTCCTTCCTCTAATAACTTTCGGGCGTTGAGTTCGGTTTGCGCGCGCGCGATACCGTCTGAAAAGCAACTCCCGGACAGGCAATATCTCTGTAACGGACAGACCACACGGAAAATCCGCATCAATCGGAAAAACTTGAAGGAAAACTATGCTACCAAAACAGCATAAACCAGCACACCTCCGTTCGGACCGAGGGCCAAAAGCAAACTGAACTGATTTTGGTGTATGAACTCTTTTTACCAGCGATCGAGACGCTTCTTCAGCAGCAGCAGCAGCAACAGTGAGAGAGAGTGAACGGAGAGTTGCAACTCCAACTCCACGCGTTTCCGAAGAGAAAGAGTAGAGTGTGTGTGGAAAATGTTGTTGCTGATGGGTGGAGAGAGGGTTTGGGACAAAGTGCAGAATGCAGTTTCACCTTAGAGCGGGTGGAAAAGTTTGAACGCGAGGGAGAGGGAAAATGTGTCAGAGACAATATTGGTAGAAGTAATGAGGGGATGAAGTTTCTATTTTTATTATTTTATCGTATGTTTCAAAGAACTATTTCAATGTATTTAAAATATTGTCTGACGTATATAAATATATTCTGTTCTTAAATTAAAAATAAAAACTAAAAACCACAAACTAAAAACTAAAAACTAAAAACTAAAAACTAAAAACTAAAAACTAAAAACTAAAAACTAAAAACTAAAAACTAAAAACTAAAAACTAAAAACTAAAAACTAAAAACTAAAAACTAAAAACTAAAAACTAAAAACTAAAAACTAAAAACTAAAAACTAAAAACTATAAACTAAAAACTAAAAACTAAAAACTAAAAACTAAACACTAAAAACTAAAAACTAAAAACTAAAAACTAAAAACTAAAAACTAAAAACTAAAAACTAAAAACTAAAAACTAAAAACTAAAAACTAAAAACTAAAAACTAAAAACTAAAAACTAAAAACTAAAAACTAAAAACTAAAAACTAAAAACTAAAAACTAAAAAACTAAAAACTAAAAACTAAAAACTAAAAACTAAAAACTAAAAACTAAAAACTAAAAACTAAAAACTAAAAACTAAAAACTAAAAACTAAAAACTAAAAACTAAAAACTAAAACTAAAAACTAAAAACTAAAAACTAAAAACTAAAAACTAAAAACTAAAAACTAAAAACTAAAAACTAAAAACTAAAAACTAAAAACTAAAAACTAAAAACTAAAAACTAAAAACTAAAAACTAAAAACTAAAAACTAAAAACTAAAAACTAAAAACTAAAAACTAAAAACTAAAAACTAAAAACTAAAAACTAAAAACTAAAAACTAAAAACTAAAAACTAAAAAATAAAAACTAAAAACTAAAAACTAAAAACTAAAAACTAAAAACTAAAAACTAAAAACTAAAAACTAAAAACTGAAAACTAAAAACTAAAAACTAAAAACTAAAAACTAAAAACTAAAAACTAAAAACTAAAAACTAAAAACTAAAAACTAAAAACTAAAAACTAAAAACTAAAACTCAAAAACTAAAAACTAAAAACTAAAAACTAAAAACTAAAAACTAAAAACTAAAAACGAAAAACTAAAAACTAAAAACTAAAAACTAAAAACTAAAAACTAAAAACTAAAAACTAAAAACTAAAAACTAAAAACTAAAAACTAAAAACTAAAAACTAAAAACTAAAAACTAAAAACTAAAAACTAAAAACTAAAAACTAAAAACTAAAAACTAAAAACTAAAAACTAAAAACTAAAAACTAAAAACTAAAAACTAAAAACTAAAAACTAAAAACTAAAAACTAAAAACTAAAAACTAAAAACTAAAAACCTAAAAACTAAAAACTAAAAACTAAAAACTAAAAACTAAAAACTAAAAACTAAAAACTAAAAACTAAAAACTAAAAACTAAAAACTAAAAACTAAAAACTAAAAACTAAAAACTAAAAACTAAAAACTAAAAACTAAAAACTAAAAACTAAAAACTAAAAACTAAAAACTAAAAACTAAAAACTAAAAATTAATTATAATTTCGTAAATATTCGAAAATCTGCAACTTTTGAATGAATTTTCTGATGAATTTGGTATCTTCGGCAAATTTGTAGGTATTTTTGAGGATTCTTATATTCTATTTGAAAAAATAGGTACACGGAAAAATGTGCCAATTTTTTAATCAACTATTTTTTGCACAAAAACTCAATTTCCCAAAATCAGTTTTTTTTTTCATTTTCTGGATTATTTTTTAAGGTTTCTAGGTCTCACCCAAATAACCCTCCATTTTCTAGTGTCGATATCTTAGCAACTAATGGTCTAATTTTCAATATTAAAAAATGAAACATTCGTTAAATTTTTCGATCTTTTCAAAATAGTAGTTTTTGCAATTCCGTCGTGAAACTACTTACTTTTCCTTTCATTCTTGAACGACGAAATAGCCTACTTTTCTGCAACAAAAATAACAGAATCGAATAGCAACACTTTTCAAAATAAATGCTGAAAAGTTCTACTTTTCAGCACTGAAATGAGTGCTGAAAAGTTGAACTTTTCAGCACTTGTTTCGAAAAGTAACTCTTTTCAACATTTTTTTTGATTTAAACGATTTATTGACAAAATACATGAAAATTTGATTTAAAATTTCACTCCATGGGTGTTTTTCGGAATTGCAAAAAATGTTGTATGGAACTCGTTGCAAAACTTGATTTTTTCAGCACTCTTCGTATTTATCCAACTCGGTGAACCTCGTTGGCTAAATCTACGACTCGTGCTGAAAAAATCCTCTTTTTGCAACTTGTTGCATAAACTACTATTATGCAACAAGTTGCAAAAAGAGGATTTTTTCAGCACGAGTCGTACATTTATCCAACGAGGTTCACCGAGTTGGATGAAAACGACGAGTGATGAAAATATCAAGTTCTGCAACGAGTTCCGTTTTTTGCAATTCCGAAAAAAAACCCTTTGAACAGAATTATAGGATAAATGTCCATGTATTGAGTCAATGAATCGTTTAAATCAAAAAAATGTAGAAAAGTATTACTTTTCCTAACAAGTGCTTAAAAGTTCAATTCTTCAGCATCCATTTTAGTGCTGAAAAGTAGAACTTTTCAGCATTTGTTCTGAAAAAGGTTACTATTCGATTCTGTGATTTTTGGTACAGAAAAGTAGGCTGCTTCGTCGTTCAAGAATGACAGGAAAAGGAATTAGTTTCACGACGGAATTGCAAAAATAATATTTTGAAAGTTTTAATCAAGATTAACATTTCAAAAGGGCGTAATATTGAATATGAGACATAAAAAACTTCAATTTTCCTGTTTCTTTTTCTTTAAGTCGCTGTATCTCAGCAAATAAAGGTGCAATCTTCAATGTTTCTTATACCATTTAAGTGCATTTTTTTTTAATTTTTCTAAAAAATGTTTTCAGATATGGTAATCAAAGATCACTATTTAAAAAAAATCTAAAAACTGCAAATATTTCGCTCAAATCAAACTTTCGGTGGCTATATCTTGAAAACGAAGCCCTTTATTAAACAAATTTAAAGTACTTTTCAATTGCAAATTCAATAAACATAGCAAAAATTTATTATAAAAAAATCTCGAAAATTAAAAAAAATATGGATTGTGGTTAATTTAGTTTTTGCGAAAAAAGTTATTAAAAAATCGTCATTTTTTTCCGTGTACCTATTTTGCTCTTAACAGTTCTCAGCAATACCTAAAACTTTTCCAAAGACACCAAATTGATCAGAAAATTCATTCAAAAGTTATAGATTTTCGAATATTTACGTACCATTTTTGTATGGACATCTGTCAAAATTGTATGGAAACTTGTATAGGAGAACCAATAACACAAAATAGCTTTTTTGTTCTGAAACAAGAAACAAGAAACAAGAAACAAGAAACAAGAAACAAGAAACAAGAAACAAGAAACAAGAAACAAGAAACAAGAAACAAGAAACAAGAAACAAGAAACAAGAAACAAGAAACAAGAAACAAGAAACAAGAAACAAGAAACAAGAAACAAGAAACAAGAAACAAGAAACAAGAAACAAGAAACAAGAAACAAGAAACAAGAAACAAGAAACAAGAAACAAGAAACAAGAAACAAGAAACAAGAAACAAGAAACAAGAAACAAGAAACAAGAAACAAGAAACAAGAAACAAGAAACAAGAAACAAGAAACAAGAAACAAGAAACAAGAAACAAGAAACAAGAAACAAGAAACAAGAAACAAGAAACAAGAAACAAGAAACAAGAAACAAGAAACAAGAAACAAGAAACAAGAAACAAGAAACAAGAAACAAGAAACAAGAAACAAGAAACAAGAAACAAGAAACAAGAAACAAGAAACAAGAAACAAGAAACAAGAAACAAGAAACAAGAAACAAGAAACAAGAAACAAGAAACAAGAAACAAGAAACAAGAAACAAGAAACAAGAAACAAGAAACAAGAAACAAGAAACAAGAAACAAGAAACAAGAAATAAGAAACAAGAAACAAGAAACAAGAAACAAGAAACAAGAAACAAGAAACAAGAAACAAGAAACAAGAAACAAGAAACAAGAAACAAGAAACAAGAAACAAGAAACAAGAAACAAGAAACAAGAAACAAGAAACAAGAAACAAGAAACAAGAAACAAGAAACAAGAAACAAGAAACAAGAAACAAGAAACAAGAAACAAGAAACAAGAAACAAGAAACAAGAAACAAGAAACAAGAAACAAGAAACAAGAAACAAGAAACAAGAAACAAGAAACAAGAAACAAGAAACAAGAAACAAGAAACAAGAAACAAGAAACAAGAAACAAGAAACAAGAAACAAGAAACAAGAAACAAGAAACAAGAAACAAGAAACAAGAAACAAGAAACAAGAAACAAGAAACAAGAAACAAGAAACAAGAAACAAGAAACAAGAAACAAGAAACAAGAAACAAGAAACAAGAAACAAGAAACATTTAATGAATTGTGAATAAAAAAGTTTAATTAACTCATGGGCAGCATAGTGAAAATCCAAATTTTATCGAATCTTCTTTAATTTAAATTGTAAGTTGTTTATTCAAAATTTTGAAGAAAAAATAAAACAGTTCAATGCATGCATAAATTGAATGTTTTTTTTTCTTGAGGAACATAAATTTGGAAAAATAATTGAACTGTAATTTTACATATATTTTCATGATCAACTTTGAAAAGATAGTTTTGGTACTTCCAAACAAACATTCAAAACATTTTAATCTGAAGTATAATCCCAATAACTTTCGCCACTTGAAATCATTTTTTCGCAAACAGATCCATAATCCCGAACCACCACACCTCGAACCAAATAAAGACGTTCAGCTTAAATTTATTCATAACTTACCGCGCGGCGCGACGATCATCACCACTTTGTCACACACGCACATATTTGCTAAGAGTGCCAAAGTCTTCGATAAATTCGGCACCCGCAACAGAACAGTTATTCCCGGTGACCACACCGCCACTTGACCGCTTGCCCATCATTAGCCAGGGGTACTTTGAAGAATAAAAATCTGTGCCGCCCAGCTATACTTGCAAGACTTCGGCAGGCAAAAAAAGAAAGTTCCGCGATCCCTCGAATACCTAATAATGCCGCGCGACCGTTTCAACAATTAAAATCTCATTCATGGATTTGCTGGTTGAAAATTGAATGTTTTGCTGGGTGTTGGTGTAAAACGCAGACATGGACGCAAACAAAGCAGAACTTACAACTTCTGATCGGGATGGTGCTTTACTCACTGTTTACGAGCTTTCTTCGAATTCGATCGTTCACCGGCGAATTTATCTGATGAATAAATGATGAGGTTCGTCGCTTGTCGGGAGCGTCGATCAACAGAATCAGATAATCGCGTGCGTTCTCGCGAGTTGTTCGTCTTGGTTCAACACTTTTTGGATCGTCAAATGAACGGCCATAAAAAGCCAATAGTTTCGATTTCATCCAATTTCCTGGTTGCGACAACTTTCGGACGATGATTGACTGACGGACAGTCGTTAGAAAGTGCATCACCGTAACTATAAACCCAAAAATAGTTCAAAACTTCGACAAGCAGTTTTACGATCGATACCCCCTTCCGGACGATGCCCTTTGGATCAATTACGGTGACGGCAGTGCATTGTCCGAATTGCAAAACCGCTTCCAGAGCCTTGTGCTACGTGCGGACTTGGACTTGGACTTGGTGTCTACAATTCAAATCGCCACCGTTCAGAGCACGCCCCATGGACACGCAATAGACTCACGTTTTTCCGCGCTACCATTTCCCGCACTTTTCCCATGTTTGGACATTGTGCGCCGGCCTAATCGACCACTTTCCTCACCACAAGTCATCCGGCTTCTAGGCCCCATCCCTTCCCAGAAGGGCCCGCCCCACCGCGCTATCTCAATCAATCGCAAGATCTTCGCCGCCACTGGTCTTTTAATTCAATTTGTGCGTAGCAGGCTCTGCTTAAGGTTTACCTGTCCGTTGCGATTTGCGCTGACAGTTTTGACTCTGTCGTTGCGTCGCCCCAAACGGTGTGGTCGAAAGTGACAACTTCCCGAAACGGAAGGCAGTTTCCAGTAGCGGCGGCACTTGGTTATCGTGCTGACCCTGATTGGTTCCCGATTGGTTGGAAGTGTGGTTGTAGGTATTTTCCGTTTGCCATTTCGATGAAGAAGCTGGTGTCGTCCCCTTATGAACGCGCGCGCATGGTCAGGTTTTAATGCCACTTTCTCGTGGTGGCGCACTGACCAAACAACAAAAAATCCGGTGATGGTGGGGGTAATCTGAGACTATCTCCTCTTGGTTAGTGTGTTTATGGCTGATTGAGCGGTTTGAATTATCTGGTTTTTGTCCGGCGGGAAGCAACTTTATTTCAACCTTGACATGGGAAATAAAGAGGGAATGTTTTTAGGTTTTGAACCAATTGGACTTGATTCCTGAGAAATTGACGTGGAATTGACTCAAACATACTTTTCATTTCATTTCATTTTATTAGGTTGCTTTAACAATTACATTGGTGCAGTTGTTATCCTGAGCTGAGATATGGACTACCTTTCAACAGCTGATTTGTTCAAAATGGGGAGAGAGTTTACTGGTACTAAGGAGAACGAATTAGACAGAGAAGGAAAAAAAATTGCAAAAATAACCTTCGAAATAAACATACTTTAAAAAACAAATTAAAAATTAAAAAAAATCTACACTTTTTATTTCCCATATTTTTTTCTACGACCAAAGGAGAAATACTCTACGTGTTAGAGAAACAACTTTTCTTTGTATTTTTCTGATCTTCATGAAATGTTGCCCTTCCTATGACCAAGGAGCCATTTTGCATCATAAGTTTTTCCATATAAGTATCCATACAACTTTTCGAGTTGTTCATACAAAAGTTGTAAGTTATGTAAAAAAAGAAAAAAGTTACATTGTAATAAACTACTCCATTTATTAATTTTATTTTTTCACTAAACACAAATTCCCAAAACAATTTTCAATTTTCGAAATTATTGATTTTTTTATTTTTTTTAGGGAACAAAAAATGCATCCCAATTTTTAGAGTCATATCAGAAACTCAATGAATAAAAAAAAACAATGACGGACTGATAATTCATTTTTAGATATAGATGCAAATTTGCGAAGTAGCCCTTTTGAAAAAAGAATTTTATATTTTATTACCAAACAATATACTGCCCACCATTGAAAAAACGGCTAATATCTACTTTTGGCAAAAACGAGATATCAGCACAAGGCGGTAGAGGATGTTCCAACTGGAACTTGAATTTCACTGAAATAGTGTTTAGACTCGGCTGCCGATGCGAAAAACCAAACGGCTAATATGCCACTCTTATTGGAAATTGCCTTGACGGAGATTTTGTGACAAACACTAAAACGCGTTTTTCTCGGAATACTCAATTTGGCATAATAGCCAAATTTTCAATTATGGGCAGTATATTGTTCAATATTTTCAAAATCATTTTAATTTATAATTCATAACTCCTGTACCAGAGTTTGCACCATTCTAAACTCAAGCGCAAAAGTTGCATTTTCTGGCCTAAAGGAACAAATTTAATTAACGAAAATAAAACAGTTATTTTTTGAGAATTTAAGAATTAATACGAAAAGTGATTCTTAAAAATATTTTTTCGTGTATATTTTTTATCTGACAAGTCCTATTCATAAACTTTGATCCGAAAATCCCTTCTCATGATATAGATTTTCAAATATTCATTTTGTTTGACTAGCTGTCAAAAATGTATGGAGTTGGAGACTTGTATGAAAAAGCGAAAGATACATGGACAAAATTTCATCCGCAAAAAAAGAAACATCAAAAATTAAAAATTAAAAAAATCGAGATACTTGAGATTTAATCTGAATCTATTAAGCGTGCATACCAAAATGGAATCTAATTAATCTAGAATCATTGTCATGATAACGGAATTTCTGATCAATTGGTGTCTTTGGGAAAGTTCGGGGTTCGGTAGAAAAAGATTTTTTTTTTCCTTTGGGCTGACAGGCTAAGACCGCGGTTGGTCCATCTCACCAGAAAAAGATTTGCGCAAAAGAACTTTTTCTGATTTTTTTGTTAAGGCTGAAAAAAACAGGGGCAATTTTTTTTTCAATCTGCTTCAAAATATCAATGGAAATACAATTCTAGTTAACAGAAAACAGTTTGATATGCATTTTACTGAGGTGATAATCATATTTAGCACGTTTGGACTTGTTTAAACATTGTTGGGGCCGAAAAACAATTTGTGTCTCCCTTAAGGACCCCATCATGCACTTAGCTTGGCACACGACCCGAAGATTCGATTCTCTCCCTCTCAGCACTGTGCGCACGGCCCCAAGAGGTTCTCGATCATTCGCTATTGTCCTTATTGTACCCATTGTATCCCCATTGTGTCCCCTTGCCTATAAAAACCCATCCCGACCAATGTAAAGACCTCTTTCCCAATAAACGCTCGACCTGATCGGTATCCATCCGGAAGTAAGTAGTTTTATTTTATACAGTCCGCTTGCCCTTCCTTCACTGGACTGGGCCCGAAGAGGTGTCTGGCGTAGACAAACATATTTTGATTTTTTGTGATATCCCGATGTACAGTACCGAAAAAAGTGTTTTTGCAATTCCGTCTTGAAACTTCCTACTTTTGTTTTTAGATAGAACTGAGATAATTTGAAAAAAAAAATACATTTTTAAAAACTGTTTTCATTCAAATGTTGAGACTAGAGTTAGGAAGCATATACTTAATAAATTATTTGGCCTTAGAGGATAAAAAAAAACTAAGCAAGGGCATACTTGGCAGCGTTGCCAATTTTTTTAAAATGAAATTATGACAAATTTTCAAACACTTAATTTTTATATAAAAAATCGGATTTTAAATTTAAAAGCCCTCTAAAAGGCATTTTGATAGTGAACCGTAAAAATCCATCAAAAGTATATTTTTTTCGAAATTTTTTAATTTTTTTTTCATAGCGATCCTCATGGTTTTTCAATTCTGACAATATATTTGCGAAAGGCTCAGAAAATTTCCTACAACTTTGTCCAAAAAAACTATGAAGATTGGACTTCTGGTTGCTGAGATACATCCGCAAAAAAAAAAAAGAAAAAGGACAAACTTTCTTGAATACCACGAAATTTTCAATTGCCGTTATCAATTAAACTTTTCGATCAAATAATATTAAAATATTTTAAAATTACAACTGAAATGGGCTAAAGATAAAAAAATTGGTCTTTAGATCAAAATTTAGATTTTAATTTCTATTTAAAAGACCAGAAAATTTCACAAAAGTTTGTTTTCATAGCCAAACGTATATTTTTGAATGTAAAATCGAATACAGTACTTTTTCAAAAAAAAATCAATTTTGACACGACAATTCGCAAAAAGTAAAACCTTAGAAAAAGAATATTTTTATATATTTTTTTTTGCTATTAGAAACATAACTTCAATAATGTTCGGTACATTCTGCACTTTTTCCTTCATAATTTTGAAAATTAGGCTTGACATCAGAACAAAATCTTCTTCCCCCTAGACTTTAACCAGAGCCGACAGACAAAAACTTAATATTAAATTTTTATTACTAGGGGAGGAATAAAACAAATATCGATAATAACCGTAGTTAACAAAATAAAAAAATTTCTTGGTAAACTTGACTTATGTTGATATGCACCGTTAATCAATTATCTGAAAAAAAAAGTTTACTTTTTGTTTGAAATTTTCGAATCCAATCAAAGACTTCAGGGTCTTTTGGGATAGTGCCCTCAAATTAAAAATTACGTGGCTTTTTTCCATACAAAATTTCAAAATTTTTATTGAGCGTGATTTTTTGCTAGACGCATTCATTTACGAAAAGAGATTTTTCTTTCTTTCGTAAGCTAAAGAGAATAACCAATGAATCATTACTAGCATGTAAATGATTTTTTTCACAATGGCTTTTCAAATCCGCCAAACGATTGTTGATTAGGGTGACAATAAAAAAAAAATACATCAGGGATACCTTCTGATTCGATTCCTTAGGCAAAAATAAGTATCTGTGCAAATTTTGAGCCAAATCGGTAAAGGTTAAGGAGTCGCTTTTTACCGTTGAAGTTTATATGGGTAAAATCGCAAAAATGTATGCAGAAAAACATTGTTTTAATATTTTTCTGCCAGGTGGCGCGGGTCTCGCCCAAAATTATCCAAGTGTGAGATTCTTGTAGGAAATTTAATTTCCTACAACTTTGTCGAAGGGTGCAAAACGATCCGAGTTGATCCTGATTTTTGATGATTTTTCTAGTAAAAATTATTTTCTTATGTACCGTAATCTGGGGTGAATCGGGACTACAGTCTGAATAGGGACAGCAGTTTTTAGAGCACTTAAAGTTTTTAAATTTGGAAATGGATGTACACATTTTGTTGGCCTGAGTCTGTTCTAACCGAAACCAACCAAAAAAATCAAAATATTGTGCTCCTACATGGTTAAAACTGCTGTCCCAATTCGCCCCATGTGTCCCGATTGACCCCAGTTTACGGTACTTCTTATATAGCCCTTATATTCGTTCAAGTATATAAGCCAATTTATTTTCATCGCATTGCTAATAACTCATCAGGATCAACTCGGATCTTCTTGCACACTTCGACAAAGTTGCAGGAAATTAAATTTCCTACAAGAATCTCACACTTGGACAATTTTGGGCGAGACCTGCGCCACCTGCTGCCAAAATCCTGAAGCGATGTTTTTCCCCATACATTTTAGCGATTTTCCCCATATAAACTTTAACGATAAAAAGCGACCCCTTAGCCTTAACCGATTTGACTCAAAATTGGCACAGTAACTTATTATTGCCTAAAGAATCGATCCAGGGGGTATCTCTTCAGATTTCCCAAAATTTTCATTTTTTCTTGTCACCTTATGAAGTTGTCAGTTTTATGAAGTTGGAATCGCTTTTCAAATATAAAGTTATAAAGTTCTACATAATTTGAAGTTCGTATATTTTTGATATTTTTCGTTTTTTTATCAAATTTCAACTAAATCTAATTTACTAGACATATTTACATAACTAAGTCAT
The DNA here is from genome assembly GCF_016801865.2 of Culex pipiens pallens. NCBI lineage: Eukaryota > Metazoa > Arthropoda > Insecta > Diptera > Culicidae > Culex > Culex pipiens. The sequence goes on from NC_068939.1 coordinate 10,319,067, forward strand.
ATTAAGTCTTTGAAATCAAACTTTCTCCATATTAGTCATGCATCTACTAATTACTAGATATGTATTAAAATCAGAGGCAATACCGAAATAAAAATGCCTTCTTATCATGCAAACAACAACGTCCCAAAACCACATCCAGTACAAATTGAAGCGAAAAAAAAGCTGATCTCGCACAAACCAGCTGGCAAATTGCTTCAGGTCGGCTGTTGTTTTTTTTTCGCTGGCCTACCGTGCCAAGATATGTGGATCGAGTGCGAATCGAAACGGGGCGAAAGCAGCAAATGCAAACAGGTCACCTCCTCGCCTTTCTGAGCATTGGAGATGATCACCAGCAGCCACACCTTCCCTCCCTGGTTCACAGCATCACCAGTTTCACCCTGGCTTGCGATAACTTTTCCCACCTTCAATGCTCCAAAGAAAGCAAATTTTGCATTGCATGCAAACGTGTGTGTTGTCTGCAATTATGCTCAGCTCATGCAACGGCGAAGATTTGTTGGCAGCCGCCGCAAATTGAAATTGTTAGTACAATTGCTGCAGCTCAACACCCGCGCACCGAGATAAGGAACTTTGGGAAGGTGTGGCGCAGATGCAATGTCAATGCCGCAATAAAAACTTGGCTGCACGAGGGATATAACAAAAAAACAGTTAAGGGACGAACCCCCAAACGAACCGGGTGTTGAGCTGGGTTCTCTCACGAAGGGCAAGGCCAACGCGGGTCACAGAAATAAAACAGAACTCGAAGTTGAACAATGAGCCCAAAGTCAGATTAAATCATGTTCTGCTTTACATGTCTCACACTTGAATTGGGAAACTCGTGGAAACTCCGAGCAAGGGCATGGGAAACAATTGGGGTGAAACGGACTTCAAATTTGTATGAAAGTTTCGCCGAAAGGTAGGCAACCTTTGATCAAGAACCAAAATACCGATTAAGTTGCCTAACTTTAGGCGATATCTTGCAAAATTTGACCCCAGATGACCCCTCCAACAACCCAAGGTAAATCATAAGTGCCAACTACCCCCCGGGAACCGCGATAAAGTGGCCATACATTCTGAACCAGAATGCACCGGGACAGGGCAAGAGACCAAAAGTGCAGTCCTCGCACAACATGGTGTGCCGACGACGACGCGATGGTGAGAGAGGCCAATTGCATAATGATGATCACACACCCGTCCGACGACGGCGGGAAATACATAATGTTGGCCCTTTTTTTCTCTTGCGGAGCTGAATCGTACACGAGGACGTGAATTGGCAAATTGCTTCGTACTTCATTGAGCTTGGATGGGATCGTGCCGACGACGACGACAGGACAGGATGATCGGATGGTTTTGTCTTTTCCTTTTTCATTCGCGCTGGAGGGAATTCCTTTTATTCGTTTTAAATTAAGAATTAATCAATATTGCATTTCCACTGCGCATGGTTCTGCGGCCACATCCGCACGCGCGGGCTGCATATTGATTTGTGGTTTTTGCTGCGGGATTTTCATTCGATAACATTTAGATTTAAGAACGTTTTTAGAACCATTTCTAATCCAGGTTTTATTCAACTCAGTTGATTTGGTCAACAATCAAATCCGAATTTGCGGTTTTGTGATTCACATCATTCCCGTGTCGATATTAATGAAATTAATTTTATTGAATGAGATAAAATATTTAAAATAAAAATTACGGCAGTAAGAACATTGAGAATGTTTAAAAAACTGCTAGGATTTTTTTTTTCTCGTGATTACGATGATTTTTTGAGCAACTTTACTTCATGTTTTTCTTCATTCAGTTTCAGTATTTTTATATGCATTAATCTTGTTTAGTTTTTCATGGCATGTTTAGACCTAGTTATTTTTCATAATTTTTCATTCTCTTATTCAATTTTTTAAGTGTTTTCACTTTTTATATACAGCAATTCTCCACGAAAACAGCATGGAAAAAAACAAAAGTGCTCGGATCGGGCTCAAAATTTTTCTGGGGGTTCCCTGGCCGAAATAATTAGACCCGTATTTTTTTGTTTGGCCATTAGGGTGACCTACGCCGTGTTAGGGTGGTCTGAAAAATGGCCTTTTTCGTCGATTTTCGCAAAAACCACTTTTTTCGAAAAATCATAACTCCTCGCCATTTTAACCGATTTCAATTGTCTTATACGCAAATGAAAGGTGATAAGTTGGCCTTTCAAAGAAAAATAGTAAGAAGTTTCAAAAATCTAGCCTAACATATGAAAAGGGCGTATGAAACTTTAAAATGCCGTTTTGACGGTGTCTGGACCAAAGAGCCTATGTCTGGAAATATTTTTATCGGATTCCCCGGACATTTTTACATAACATACTAAAAATGGGAGGAGTTCATTAACAGGATTCCGAGATATGATTTTTTGAAAATAAAATCCGTGTTTTTTGACGCGCCGCGCGCAAAAACCGGAGAGTGACGAAATTGGCAAAAAATCAACTTTTTCACTAAAACTGCGATAACTTTAAAATTTCAGCGATGACCTATAGATGTTTGGGTACCGTAATTAAAAGACGCAATTTTTTAGTATGTTATGTAAAAATGTTCGGGGAATCCGATAAAAATATTTCCAGACATAGGCTCTTTGGTCCAGACATCGTCAAAACGGCATTTTAAAGTTTCATACGCCCTTTTCATATGTTAGGCTAGATTTTTGAAACTTCTTACTATTTTTCTTTGAAAGGCCAACTTATCACCTTTCATTTGCGTATAAGACAATTGGAATCGGTTAAAATGGCGAGGAGTTATGATTTTTCGAAAAAAGTGGTTTTTGCGAAAATCGACGAAAAAGGCCATTTTTCAGACCACCCTAACACGGCGTAGGTCACCCTAATGGCCAAACAAAAAAATACGGGTCTAATTATTTCGGCCAGGGAACCCCCAGAAAAATTTTGAGCCCGATCCGAGCACTTTTGTTTTTTTCCATGCTTCGTGGGGAATTGCTGTATAGATGTTAATCATAGGCTTTTAAGTCACAACAAATTGTGTCAAAATATTATCTAGGATATATTTATTTACCTAAGGATAGTTACTTCCTACTAATTTTGAGTTAGAAAAGTTCAAAAATATTCTTATTACTTTTAATTTAAAAAAAATACATCAAATTAGTGATGTCAAGAAATAGTGTAGGGAATATTCAGAGGAAAAAACTTGAATGAAATAGTTCCTTGACCAGTTTATTTTATCTTTTAAAATCCTTCTTATTGTGGTCATTTTCGTATGATTTTAGGTTAACCCTCTACTGCCCAAATTTTTTTTTCGAATATTTTTATTTTTCCCGTGTTCAGGAGGTCATTTTGAGCAACTTTTGTTCTACGAAAAACATTACTTCTCTTGTTTTATGTTTTTCTTGTTTCATTTTTAGTATTTTAATTTGCATTTATCTTGTTTAGTTTATGTTTGTTTTTGGTTGTATTTGGCCTACTCTACCACCTCCTATCATTACATTTTGCCTATCTATTTTTTTCATGTTTTTACCGTAACTTTTTCAATTTTTTGCATGTTTTTCACATTTTCTGCTATAAAATGGAACCATTATCATTTAAATTGTAAATAAATGCGTAGAGGCATAGTCTGGGGCACTAGAAAAATTACTGCATACTTCTTTTTACTTAAAATATAGGAAATGTTAGTAAAAAATACAGCCAAAGTTGACCCCTAAAAAAATTACATTTTTAAAAACATTGGCAAAGTCACATAAAACAAGTCAAACTTCCAACCCTAATATTTTCCAAAATTTTAAAAGTTCTTCTTTCCAATGCTTTTTGAAGATCAAAAATTGGTTGAAAAATGGATTTTTAGCGATTTTTTAAATCGAAGGCCGTCTAGAGGCGGGGTTGGGTTGTAGAGGGTTAACCCTCTACCGCCATTTTTTTTTCGAAGATTTTTTCTCTCCTATGTTTAGGTGGTCATTTTGAGCATCTTTTGTTCTACTAAAAACATTACTTCTCTTGTATTATATTTTTATTTTTTTTATTTTTTGTATTTTAATTTGCATTTTTCATGTTTAGTTATTTTTCAATGTTAGTAAAAAACACAACCAAACTTGACCACTAAAAAAATATTTTTTTAAGCATTGGCTTCCAAACATAAAATTTACTAAAATTTACTTTTAATGATCAAAAATTGGTTGAAAGCGACATTTTAAATCAGTTTTAAGATTTTTGCTTGTAGCTTTAAGGGGCCATCCATAAACCACGTTGAAATCTCCACAAAAATTGAAAATCTGGAGCAACATTTGAAAAGAGCGGATAAGCATTTTGACAGCTTGAACTATTTTGCAAGATCCGAGCCAACAGGTAACATTTTCACAAAATTCGATGTGTTAAACAATAGATGGCCTTTTCAGCTACCTTCTAATGATGAGAATTTTTTTTGAAGTTTTGTGAAATCTCAATGCACGGTTCCGCAAAAAGTTTATTTTCTTTTTCACAAAAAAAAAACTTTTTTCATCAAAACTTACATTTTTTGAAAATTTATTAATGGAACACTCACTTGACGATTTTGTCAGCAGGAAGCGCTATGTCAAATATTCAAAGTTATGTGATGAGATGATGGATTAAAGCTGCCCCCCCCTTCAAAATTGGTCTGAAAAATCAGGGGGCAAAACAAATATTTTTTCAAAAAACTTCAAAATGTCCATGAAAATAGAAGTCTGATCAACTGAAAACAATCTAAAATGCATTTTTCTGCATTGATAATCATGTTTAGCATGTTTGGGCTTGTTTAAAAATGTTTTGAATTTTGTGAAATTCCAATGTACAGCACCGCAAAAATTTTATTTTTCGCAAAAAATAAAATTTTCCTCAATACTTAGATTGTTTGGTCAGAGCCGAGGGACATGAACTTCAAAAAATATTTACAACGGCCTTACGCTATTAACAAAAAAAAATGCAAAACATCAATACATGTATGGAGTTGATTTTTTAAACTTTTAAGTTTTGTTCCTATCAAAAATTCAAAATTTTTATGAGGTTTAAAAAGTCTTTACTTAATTTAAAAGCATAAATAAGCATTAAACAATGTACCCTTTATACAACCAGTAAAATTTAAAAAAATCAATTTTGAAAAATTAACTTCGCGGCCTTTTTATCGTTAAACCGATCGTTTTTTTTTTTTTTTTGCATTGCATAAAAAAGCGATCACAAACAGTATTTAAGCGTGTTTTTTTTTATCGTTGCACAGAAAATATATTACATATGGCTTCAGACCTTTTTAAAATTACAATTCAGTCAATTTTTGCCCTCTGTGATTTTGGGGGAAATCTTAGAGAGGGGATGAGGGAAAATAATTTTAATGCAATGACCTTGAAGTGCAAATGACCAAGTTTATGTTAGTTTATGTTAGAAATTATTATCAACGATGTAAAATTTTTTTAAAATTGAATTCAGGCTATTACTCTTCTCGTTGCTTTGAAATTTGATGATTATTCCTTTCCCCAGATTTTTCCGGTCGATTTTCAAGGGTGCAATATTCATTTAGAAAAACATTTGGAACGGCCTTAAGACGGGCACATGAAATTATTTATTTTTTCAATATTTTTAAGTTATTTGAACAAAATTATCTTTTTAATCATACATTTTATAGCATTTCATATACACCAGCTTTGAATGTCCCCTTAAAAATTCACTTTCCCGCAGGGATTCATGCATAGACTATTATTCAAGCCAGAACACAGATTGTCAGTTTCCAAGCACCATCTTCGCGTTGAATCAAAGCTCGATTCTTATCTTTTGTTGACATAAAAAAATTACTTTGACGTTAAGCGTGGATTCAATAAAAATATTGTTTCTGATTTGAATCAACACAAGTTTTGTTGTTTCATGTATTCAGTCTGGACGAAGCATGCCGTACTTGATGCTTTCCTAGAGAGTCGTGTACAATGTGGAATGTTGCGCTATGAATAAAGCATTTGACGTTTCGACCAGTTTGTTTTGGTTACCTTCCTTCATTCCTGTTTGTGTTGCATCGTTTTCATCAGGTGAAGGAAAAGCCGGGTAATTTCCAAACTTGTAAAGTTAAAACTCAGTTGATTTCTATAATTTTGTGCTTGAAAAGGAATACATTAATATAAAAAATATTAACCTTCGCCGATAAACACGTAAGTAAGGCTAAAACATTAAAAATATCTCTTACATAACCAACCAAATTCTCGGGGCTCCCGTTGTCATCGTTGACAGAATTAGCACCTCCTCCACTTTCTTTACCTCACGATGCCCGCTAATCCGGACGCGGAAAAGAACAACCCGTGCCTGCGGGAGCAGGACCTGGTGCACAAGTGTCTGAACAAAAACAACTACGACAACGGCCTGTGCGAGCTGTACTTTAGCAACTACAAAAATTGCAAAGACTTTTGGTACCGGGTGCAGCGGGAGCGCCGCGCCAAGGGCCTGTACCCGTACCTGCCGGATTTGGCCGACCGGGCCCGCATCAAGCAGGAGTACATGTCGACGAAGCCGGGCGGGGCGTGAAGTTTTCGTGGGGGGGGTTTGAGGGAGGGACCAGTTTTGTTGTTTCTGTTGCAATCAATAAATTTATGATATTTTTGTGAAAATTGGGAAGTTGTTTTAATTTTAAATAATGTTCAAAGCTATTTGTTTTTTGAAACATTTTGGGATCTCAAAAGTAAATCGAAAAATTGCTTCTATTACGGACTTCAAAATCGAAGCCTGTGAAGCATCTTTCACATCTGCTAATTAAAAAACATATTTTAAATTGCAATGAATTCTGCAGAATAAAAAAAGACTCAACAGTATTTTTTTATGCTTGCTCAATTCTTGTAACTCTGTTTGCTAATTGTAATTGCAAAGTTTTTGTTTTGTATTCATTGGCATCTTCAGAGCTCGTTCTCTTCTTCATGTTGTGTTTTTGATTGGGTATTTTGAACCTGAATGCAACACTAGAAGTTCACAATTCTTTTATTTAATTTATGTATAGAACTATCAGGCTTTTCGTACAATTTCCAATTGGGTTTTCTGACCGGCTCCGTTGTGTCCAATTTCTTCTCATATTTAATACAGTTTCTGGGTTTTCTGTAAAGAAAATAGAAATAACAATCTATTATGGTGTAGGAAAACATCGCAAACACCAATTATATTCATTAAAACTGATGTCCGTTTTGGAAATTATCATTTTCAACCACGAGAAATTAGTATAGTCTACCTTCAGGCACATTTTATGGCAGACGCGAGGGTAGACGTCTGAATTCGCCAGCATTTCTGCAACATTCATAACAATAGGCTTACCAGAAAAAAATGCTTGGTTTTTTATCAGATACACTCATTTTATAGATTATTTTACGAAACTGTTTGGTTTGGAACAATGGATAAATATTATTACATTTGATTAATTTTGTAGGGTCACCCTACCAGCCAAATTTTATAGCAACACTCATACTATCATCTGTGGATGTTTTTCTTCGGTTCACGTTCCGTCATGAAGACAACATGGCACCAACACCAAGTACCCCTCGAAACCGGTATTCAGCTTTAATGAACCATTCTGCAATTATTTTCGTGCGAGTAAGCGAGACACACGAAAGCTCCCCATCTCTGCTTGGCAGCTATCCAACAGAGTGGAAGATACAGAGGCGACACCACCACACACATTCAGGTCCAAGTAGACAGTTTGTGAAGAAGTCGAAAGTGCCCAAGTCCAGTCAGTGCTTAGATTTCGTCGAGTGCAGTCGTGTCCAGTGTGCGGTGTGAAGTCTCCCCTTCCGACAGAAAAAGCCGGACGTTAATTAGCTACTTCCCAGCACAACTTCAAGAAAAGAAAACAGGTAAGCGATCTACGCTGAGTATCTGGGGTTGCCTACGTGTCAACTATGGCGTCAACTGAGCTGAACCTAAGTCACCACGAAGAGTGCAATTAATGGAAAGACACTGATTTGTTTGGTCAGTAACCAAGAGGGGAAACAGACATGTTAGATAATATGCACTTGAGTGGTGTGAGGGGCAGTAAATAAACAGGTTGTTGAGCCCCAAGTGGATACAAAGCAGCTTAAAGTCCAACTCTCTTGAAAGGGGATGGGCTGTTTAGCAGACGATGCCGGCGATGTATTCGCTATGGAGGGTGTGTTGGAACCGTACACGTCACACACCGCGCGAACGCCATCGTGCGACATTCCAAAAGATCTTTCGATTACCCAAATTGGTATTATGCAATGTGGCCGTTGAGAGGCACCTCTTCCGTAAGAAGCTATCAACAAGTTGTTCAAATTGTATTCTCAAGTATAAATAAAAATGCAACTCACAAGTAAAGAACACTCGTTCAACGCCCAATCACGAAAGATAATTACGAATTCTGCCTCATCACGCCATCGTTAAGCCAACAGAGCCAGAAGAAGAAGACACCATCAGTTTCGAAGTCCCAAAACCTCATAAGAGGCGATAAGACCGGACTGTGGTCGTGAGCTGATAAAATGAAAATCGCACAAAATTTGTTCATTGTCGCCGGCGGCTGGCTTGTTAATTTTGCACCGTGAGCACTGGAAGGTTAAATGGTGAGGGGTATAGAACATTTCGTGTAGCGTTTAGAATCGGACCATGATCGCGAGCGTGGTTTAGGCGGGTCACGGTCGAAGGTTAATGAGGGGAGGGAAGCGACGCGTGGTCATGGTCTGATTGGGCTTTCAAGCAGGGTGTTTTGCGACTTTGAAAACAAACGAAAGTACCTCAAAAAGAACTTTTCATAAAATTTTGAAAAGTTTAAATAGTTAGTTAACTATAGTTAAGAAAATGTTGGTGAAAGTCATAATTTTAAACTTCTCAAAGTGTCATGGTTTTCTTAATGAACATGATTTTAAATCGGAAACGGAATGAATTTTCGGATTCCTTGGACAATTTCCCACGAGGAGAAGGTTAAACAAGTTTGAAAATAATAAAAAAATACGAGTCTTTGAAACACAATTAAACAAAATCTCCAAATTTATAGGTAATTTCAGTTGAAAAAATTTCATGTAAAATGTAAAAACTTGTGATTCGTGCTTCGAATTCAGTGTAAAATGTAATATAAATCGATAATTTATAAACAAAACTAGTTTTAACAAATCTCAGGCAAAATTCCGACTTTTTATCAATTTTACCTAAAATGTATATATATTTTGTTAAAAAGCTTAAAAACATAGTAAACTAAATATAAACATTGATTTTATGCTTAAAATATATATCAGCTACTTTAGAGCTGGTCATTTAACGTACACATTAAGTTTGAACATCTTAAATATGATTTTAACAAGAAAAACTATGACTATCAAAGTCACTCCGGAATTCAAACTCAGAATTTTCAAAGTAACTATTTTTTAAACACTATTAAAAAACTTGTTTTTCCAAAATAGTGCATGGACTTTGTGTGGCCTACTCCAGTACATGTTTTAAAAATAATCTTGAGAAAAACCTTACCTGTTGGAAAATATCCAAAAACAAATCCTATCAAAGTCAACCCGGTTTACGGTACTTTTTTCATATTTATGCAAAAAAATAAAATTGAAAGGCAACATTGTTTCGATGGATCAACTATGGTCCCCTTTAAGCTCCGTGTAAAAGAGGTGTCAAACTAAAAAGTGACCCCGTTCGTTTGACAGTTGGTGTCAAACCATCGGATTTTCAGTGTAGGACCTTTTCTGTCAAGAAGAGCTGCGAAGTTATTTTTTGAAAATAGATTTAAAAATTCATGTTGAATCCATTGCGTTTGTAGAAAGGGTCATTGTAGTCGGAAAAATAAGCTATATCGTTGTGAACAATAATATCAATTTAAGCCTAAATTTAGGACCCAATTAGGTCTTAAAATTAAGCTTAAATGTGTGATATTATTGTTCACAACGATAAAGCTTATTTTGCTGAGTTAAATAAACCTTTGAACGACCGCAAAGGATTTAACATGGATTTTAAATACATTTGAAAAAATTAACTTCACGGTCCTTCTTGACAGAAAAGGTCCTACTCGTACTACTTGACAGCTCGTTCCAAGGGGAACCATAGTTGATCCATCGAAAAAATGTTGTCTTGTCATTTTTTCTTTGCATCAAAATGGAAACAGTTTTTGATAGTGTTTTTTTATCGTTGTACATAAAAATTGACGTAGGGCTTTAGTACCCAATTGAACATATCGATTTGCTTTTATCCCTTTTACCTTCATGTGAAAGTTTTTCTTGTGAAATGCGATCAAAGGTAAACATATGGGAACGAGCATTCCGGTAAAAATATTTCTTTTTTTTTTCGAGACTGAAAATTAAGTCTCACGCATAGGAATTGCTAAAAACCACAAAAAGGGCAAATCCCCTGTTTTTTATATTTGTATTTTTAACCGCTGTAACTAAACAAGAATGGACTTAGGACCCTTATGACAATGTTCAATACGTTTAATTGTCTTGAGAATCGTTAGTTTTTAAAAACTTTGACGTTTTTTTTAAGTTGCTCCAACCTCCATTTTTGTTAGTCTTTTGGTAACATCTTATTTTATTTCCACAAAAAAATGAAAGAGAAAAAATGGTGGGCAAATTTGATTTCAATCCTAAAAAAAAACAAAAAATCTCTTAAAAGAAGCGTATATTTGTCTTTCAGTGTATTTATTTAAGAAGCCCTCAAATTTCATAAAAGTTCACCATACGAAATTTCGAGATTGTTTGTTAAAGCTAACAGGTCGTCTGATAAATCGTCTTCATCTGTCTTCACCACGACATCCTGATTTTGACAATCTACTTTCGTTCGTTTCACACACAAACGAATGAGTGCTACGATAAGTCACACACCACAGTCACTCTCTCGGTCACTCTAGAAATACATTCGCTCAGAGAACGGTCGTTTGACATTCTTCCGAAATTCCGATCCTCTCTCCCATGATCGCATTCAAATGATTTCTGTCACCACGCAGAGGCGAAAACGAGAGAAACGTTGTTTCGTTCGGGCGGCTGCTTGAGTGCTGCTCATTTTTCGTTCGTTTCGTCTTTGTGTTTACGTTCACCGACCGTCGCCAAGCAATGACATGTCATGTGATTGCAATCATGATAGGCGCTGTGCGTCTGACAGAAAGTTTTTTCAAATATCGAGCAGTCCCATTCAGTGACAGATCCCTTTTCAAGCATTGCTTATAAGTTTTTATTCGACCACTTTTTAATACGAACTTCGAGATACAGCAATATTTAAATCACGGATTACAAACATATTAAAAACAAAAAAATACACTCTTCTCAAATGTCATTCTCGAGATAGAAGGTCGGTTGCAACCGCTCCATATTTGACATGGAATTGCTCTTAAATAAGTTTACATTAAAAGGCTTTGTGGATGAAATATTTGAATTATATTATTTTTAAGCATTTAAGAAAATAAATAAAATTTATTGGATTTAACAGAATTTAAAAAAAATATTTTCCGCTGTCCGCAAAATTGGGAAAATTCGCTAACCCTACTGTGAACCTTACAGTTCGTCACTAACGACGTTTTTCCCCGTTTTCCATTCCAGCTTCATCATGGCGCAAAAGATCAAGGCCGGTCCCGTCGTCGACATCCTGGGTGACGAGATGACCCGCATCATCTGGGACTCGATCAAGGAGAAGCTGATCCTGCCCTTCCTGGACATTGAGCTGCACACGTTCGATCTGGGCATCGAGCACCGGGACAAGACCGAAGATCAGGTCACGGTCGACTGTGCCGAGGCGATCAAGAAGTACAACGTGGGCATCAAGTGCGCCACCATCACGCCGGACGAGGCCCGCGTCGAGGAGTTCAAGCTGAAGCAGATGTGGCGCTCGCCGAACGGAACCATCCGTAACATCCTGGGTGGAACCGTGTTCCGTGAGGCCATCATCTGCAAGAACGTCCCACGGCTGGTGCCCGGCTGGGAGAAGCCCATCGTCATCGGCCGTCACGCGCACGGTGATCAGTACAAGGCCACGGACTTTGTCGTTCCCGGTGCCGGTACTCTGGAGCTGAAGTTTACCCCGAGCTCGGGTGGCGAACCCATCAGCTACGTTGTCAACCAGTACAAGGGACCGGGAGTGGCCATGGCCATGTACAATCTCGATGACTCCATCAGGGACTTTGCTCACTCGTCGTTCAAGGTCGCTCTCGATCGCAAGTTCCCGCTGTACCTGAGCACCAAGAACACCATCCTGAAGAAGTACGACGGACGCTTCAAGGACATTTTCCAGGAAATCTACGAAGCCGATTACAAGAAGCAGTACGAGGCCGCCGGAATCTGGTACGAGCACCGTCTGATCGACGACATGGTCGCTTACTGCATGAAGGCCGAGGGAGGATTCGTGTGGGCCTGCAAGAACTACGACGGTGACGTCCAGTCGGACACCGTTGCCCAAGGTTTCGGTTCGCTTGGTCTGATGACCTCCGTGCTGGTGTGCCCGGACGGTAAGACCGTTGAGGCGGAAGCCGCCCACGGAACCGTCACCCGTCACTACCGTCAGTACCAGCAGGGCAAAGAAACCTCCACGAACCCGATCGCGTCGATCTTCGCGTGGACCCGCGGCCTTCTGCACCGTGCCAAGCTGGACAACAATGCCGAGCTGAAGAAGTTTGCCGAAACGCTGGAGAAGGTCTGCATCGACACGATCGAGTCGGGCTTCATGACCAAGGATCTGGCCATTTGCATCAAGGGAATGTCCGGCGTGCAGCGCTCCGACTACTTGGAGACCTTTGAGTTCATGACCAAGCTCGGGGATAACTTGAAGGCGGCTCTGGCCTAAGTCTGCAGCGTCGGCGGCGGCACAACACTACGGTTCCGTTTTTGGGGGCATTTATCGTACATTTGTATTCTAGGGTAAGCGGGATTGAATTACTCTGAGTGGAAGTCCTTTCTTGTATTTGTGAGATTGTCTCAGATAACTTTGGAAATTGAAATAAACACGTTTATACTGAAATTTAATTTGTTGTTCTTTTTATTTTCCCTGATTTCGTTGATAGCTCAATTCAAGTCTCATTTCAAGTACGGACTTCAATTATGTACTAACGCTATAGTGTATCAAAGACCTCAAACTGGTCCTTCTGTATACAATTAATATAATTTTAGATTTGATTGCTTTAACAGGACATTATTTCAGGAAAGCTAATGAATTTAGTTTATCAAACAGAAAAGATATCCATCTACACCTGTGGCGGAGAATTGGGTCCTAAAATGAAGCTTAGATTGCTGATATTATTGTTTACAGCGATAAAGCTTATTTTTCTGAGTACAATTACCCTTTGTACGACCACAAAGAGCTTAAAATGGATTTTTTAAGCAATTTTGAAAAATTAACCTCACGGTCCTTCTTGACAGAAAAGTTCCTATTTGACAGCTGGTTCCATGGGGACCATAGTTGATCCATCGAAAAAATGTTGTCTTGTCATTATTTTTATTACACGCACTTCGGAAGGAACCGGTCAAGAAAAAAAATCAAATGGACAGCAGCGGCAGCGCAAGCAAGTCGGAGAGGGTGAAGAAAAGCCCCAAGAAATCGCTCCCTCTCCTTTGTTCTGCTGTTCGTAAAGCTGTTTCTTGACCCCTTTCCTTCCGATCAGCGTACTAGCCTTTAAAATGAAAAAAAGTGACCAGAAATGGTTTTTGATCGTGTTTTTTACCGTTGTACATAAAAATTGACATAGGGCTTTAATACCCAATTTTAAAGAGGAAATTAAAGGCCACGGTGTCATCATTTGAATGAAAAAAAGTGTTTTAAAATGCATCATACACCTGTCCAGTTGTTTGGCAATCATTGAGATTTCATAAAAGTTCAAAATATTTTTAAACGAGTCCAAACATGTTAAATATGATTATCAATGCAGAAAAAGGCAGTTTAGATAGTTCTCAGTTGATATGACTTCTATTTCCATTGAAATTTTGTTTTTTTTCTTTGAAAAATATTTTTTTGCCCGTGTTTTGCCCCCTGATTTTTCGGATTATTTTTTTAGTGGAGGGGGTGACATAAACTTTGAAAAATATTTGCAACGGCCTTACATAATTTCAGAAACTGAAAAAAATAAATTTAAACTACAAAAAATAAAAATAACAATGTAATATAGCTCGATTTTTTTTTATTTAGAGATTTTACAAATTTAGACACAGTTTTAAACAACAAAAATTTTGAACTTCTGAAAATTCTGAAAGTTTCATAAATGGTATACCATAAAAAACATTACTAACATCGAAAAAATCCTTTTTTATATTATAAATAAACACTTTTCAAAAATGAACATTTTTAAAACTTTCAAAACTGCAACAATTCCCGAAAATCTGATTTTTTTTTTAATTTTAAAAAGGAAAAATCAAAAAAAAATATATTTAGAGATTTTACAAATTTAAAGAATTTCTTAAACTACATAAATTTAAAATAAAATCAAATCTTTCTTAAATATCTGAAAGTTTCAAAAATATCCAAAGTTGTATTAACATCAAAAACTTCACAAACATCGAAAAAATACTAATAATTTATAAACTTTAAAAACATTTCCTTTATAAATTTAAGGATACATAATTTCAAAAACTGCAAAACTTTCAAAAATTAAAAACAAACTACAAAAAAAATAAAATAAGGCGTCATCCATAAAGTATGTCACGCTTTAGGGGGGGAGGGGGGGTCTGAGCAAGTGTGACATTGCGTGTTATAAGTATAGGAAAAGCGTGACAAAGGGGGGGGGGGGGGAATTTTGGCTGATTTTAGCGTGACGTACTTTATGGATGAAGCCTAAATGAAATTTAACATGTTTCCAAATTAACTTATTACAGTCATCCCTCATATTCGGAACAGTTTACAGATCGGCCAATGTTCAAAAAATCATAGCAAATCGATAAATCAACTTAATGATTCGCTTTTACCTTCATTTGAAAGCTTTTTTTGCGATCTTTCGAATGCAATATCGAACAACTGCAAATTTAACTTTTATATCAAGTTATTGAAGAAAAACTTTGACCCTTGAAATCCACAAATCCGGAACACTTTTTTCTTACGGATGTAAACAAACTTTGGTTTTCTCCATGAGTACATATTTTTTACAAAATAATGACTTCACGCACTGAAACCAACGAAACTCAAGCTTAGTTATGTTTTATGAATGGTCTGATAACTTTTTTTGTGAAAATATCAGTAGAATTCAGGTGTTCCACAATTGTGGGAGGCACAATAACATACTGATATTACTTCAGCAGGGAAACGTTAGCAGGGAAAATTTTAGTTCTCGTACTGGCCACCAGATGGCGTCATTGAAATCTAATTTCCCTGCTCACTTCACATCGTCAGCAGGGAAAAAATTGTGAAGACAGCAGGGAAAGTGAAATTTCCCTGCTAACGTAAATAGGATTTTTTAAACTATAATTTTTATCGTAAATGCAATCTTTTCAACAATATATTTGCTTTGAATTATTTAAATAAGTTTTTTTACGTATTTCAATGCCTTCGAATTTGAACAAATATTTTCCCTGCTAACGTATCAGTTACTGAGCCAGAAGAAAATTCATAGTCATGGGTCTCGTGGCGCAGGGGTAGCGGCTTCGGCTGCCGATCCCGATGATGCTATGAGACGCGGGTTCGATTCCCGCCTTATCCACTGAGCTTCTATCGGATGGTGAAGTAAAACGTCGGTCCCGGTTTCTCCTGTCTCGTCAGAGGCGCTGGAGCAGAAATCCCACGTTAGAGGAAGGCCATGCCCCGGGGGGCGTAGTGCCAATAGTTTCGTTTTTTTTTTCGGATCACAAAAATCGGCGTTTTCAAACCAAAATAATAATTTAAGTATTTTAACATGCATTCAAACTTTTATACAAAGGTACTCAAATATGTTGGTGTAAAATATTTTCAAATCATTCCTGTTCTTCAAGTGTTCAGCAGTGAATTCTATCGTTGGGGCGTGGCTTATTATTGTAATGAGCATTTTCCTTGCTAACTTCACAGTTTTTTTTGTCACAGTTACCAAGCTTTTTTGTTTTTTTTTTTTTTATACAAGCTAAGGTCTAAGTAGAACTATTTAAAAAATAAATTAGTAGTTTGTATTTAATTTTACACTAGCTTCTTCTGACATTTAAGTTTATTTCTGGCTCAGTAACTTTTACGTTATTTATGATGAAAAACATACATCCGATAATAAAGCTTCTCCTCCATTAGCTAAATCAGGCCTGACCAACCCTTTTTGCTCAATTTTTACATTTTTGATCGTCTAATTAACAATTGCCAACATTTTCATGATTTGTTTGATGGAATCGATTCTCATGTGGCCAGCGAACATAACTTTGATAAAAGTTTGAAAAAATATACATACTAGTAATTTTTATCTTCAATCACCGGCTCGCGGGCCAGTTAAAAAAAACTGAGATTAAATTGCATTGAAATATACAAAAAATACTGATTTGATCAAATCAGCTGGAAATTGTTCAAATAATTACCGCTAACGTAAGCAGCGAAAATATGAAAAAAAAAAATCGTTTCGTAAATAGTAGGCAAATTATTAGAGATTTGGAGTTCCTTCAATAATTTCTTTACTATTAATCGCTTGACATTAGAATGTTTTTTAGAGCAATTTTACAAAAACCATGGAAC
Organism: Culex pipiens pallens; assembly: GCF_016801865.2. Taxonomy (NCBI): domain Eukaryota; kingdom Metazoa; phylum Arthropoda; class Insecta; order Diptera; family Culicidae; genus Culex; species Culex pipiens. The sequence goes on from NC_068939.1 coordinate 10,335,578, forward strand.
ATTAAGGCAAAAACTCCTAGCGACATAAATTTGAATTATTTGAAAATTAATTATTTTTTTCTAAAGTTAAATTCGTGTCTCATAATTGATTCTTTCAACTGAAGTCACGGACGAAATCACCCTGCTTACGCGTTCCAGAATTGATTGATTTTTTTTTTCAAACTGAAGTCCCAAACAAATCAAAAATGTTTTCCCTGCTAACGTAACAGTTTACTGGGCCAAGTGTTACTTCAGCAGGGAAAGCGTAGGCCACGCCCCCACAACGTTGTTAGCAGTGAAAAAAAGTGAAGTCAGCAGGGAAAAAATCTGCCTATTTTTGTATTATGTTTTCAAAACATATTGGGGCATGATATATTTTTGTGGCTTTCATGTTTTTTCAATTAGATATATTGCTTACAAAATAATATTTTCTTGAAAATTCAAAAACAGAAAAAAAAATTTCCTTCAAGAGTATCAAGGCGATATTTACAATGCGGATTCAGTGGCAATGTCATTACTTAACTAATAAAAAAATGATTCATGCTAATGTTAAACTACTACCGTAATCTGGGGTGAATCGGGACTACAGTCTGAATAGGGACAGCAGTTTTTAGATCACTTAAAGCTTTTAAATTTGGAAATGGATGTACACATTTTGTTGGCCTGACTCTGTTATAACCGAATCCAACCAGAAAAATCAAAATATTGTGCTCCAACATTCGCCCCATGTGTCCCGATTGACCCCAGTTTACGGTATTTGTCGATTGCCCTAAGGTGTCCATATAAGTTCAGGAAAAAATATCAAATGCAATTGAACTCTCAAACTACCGCATATGAGGTGAAAGCTTTGCCACCATACGTGGCCCTGTAAAAAAAAACATAAATCTGCGGTCTTCACAGCTATTTGCCCTGCTGAAGATGTGTGGGTCGTTTGCGGGACGTGGCCTACGTTTTCCTTGCTGAAGTAACACTTAACTCAGTAAACTGTTACGTAAGCAGGGAAAACATTTTTGATTTGTCTGGGACTTCACTTAAAAAATTGATTCTGGGACATCTGTCTGAAAAAAAATATAAATTTCGAAAAAATAGAAATGTAATTGTTTTAAAATAAAATTCTAATACCAAGCGCTTAATGATAAAGAAATATTTGCAAGGAAATCCAAATCTTCAAGAGTTATCCAACCAGAAAAGATGTGATATTGTTATTTCAAACAAAATATTTATTTGAGTTTACATTACAATCGTACTTTTATGAAAAGATAGTAAAATGTGCTAGTGTTAAATTAAATAGATTATTTATTCATTTATTTTTTAAATAGTTCTACATGACTTTAGCCTGTGAGCAGTTCTCTAGGATTTCGGTCATTCGATTTTTTTTGTATTTTTTAATCCGACTGAAACTTTTTTGGTGCCTTCGGTATGCCCAAAGAAGCCATTTTGCATCATTAGTTTGTCCATATAATTTTCCATACAAATTCGGCAGCTGTCCATACAAAAATGATGTATGAAAATTCAAAAATCTGTATCTTTTGAAGGAATTTTTTGATCGATTTGGTGTCTTCGGCAAAGTTGTAGGTATGGATACGGACTACACTGGAAAAAAATAATACACGGTAAAAAAAATTTGGTGATTTTTTTATTTAACTTTTTATCACTAAAACTTGATTTACAAAAAAACACTATTTTTAATTTTTTTTATTTTTTGATATGTTTTAGAAGGCATAAAATGCCAACTTTTCAGAAATTTCCAGGTTGTGCAAAAAATCACTGACCGAGTTATGAATTTTTTAATCAATACTGATTTTTTCAAAAAATCGAAATTTTGGTCGTAAAAATTTTTCAACTTCATTTTTCGATGTAAAATCAAATTTGCAATCAAAAAGTACTTTACTGAAATTTTGATAAAGTGCACCGTTTTCAAGTTATAGCCATATTTAAGTGACTTTTTTGAAAATAGTCGCAGTTTTTCATTTTTTTAAATTAGTGCACATGTTTGCCCAGTTTTGAAAAAAATATTTTTGAAAAGCTGAGAAAATTCTCTATATTTTGCTTATTTGGACTTTGTTGATACGACCTTTAGTTGCTGAGATATTGCAATGCAAAGGTTTAAAAACAGGAAAATTGATGTTTTCTAAGTTTCACCCAAACAACCCACCATTTTCTATCGTCAATATCTCAGCAACTAATGGTCCGATTTTCAATGTTAATATATGAAACATTTGTGAAATTTTCCGATCTCTTCGAAAAAAATATTTTTGGAATTTTCAAATCAAGACTAACATTTCACAAAGGCCAAACATTCAATATTACGCCCTTTTAAAATGTTTGTCTTGATTTGAAAATTCCAAAAATATTTTTTTCGAAAAGATCGGAAAATTTCACAATTGTTTCATATATTAACATTGAAAATCGGACCATTAGTTGCTGAGATATTGACGATAGAAAATGGTGGGTTGTTTGGGTGAAACTTAGAAAACATCAATTTTCCTGTTTTTAAACCTTTGCATTGCAATATCTCAGCAACTAAAGGTCGTATCAACATAGTCCGAATAAGCAAAATATAGAGAATTTTCGCAGCTTTTCAAAAATATTTTTTTCAAAACTGGGCAAACATGTGCACTAATTTAAAAAAATGAAAAACTGCGACTATTTTCAAAAAAGTCACTTAAATATGGCTATAACTTGAAAACGGTGCACTTTATCAAAATTTTAGTAAAGTACTTTTTGATTGCAAATTTGATTTTACATCGAAAAATGAAGTTGAAAAATTTTTACGACCAAAATTTCGATTTTTTGAAAAAATCAGTATTGATTAAAAAATTCATAACTCGGTCAGTGATTTTTTGCACAACCTGGAAATTTCTGAAAAGTTGGCATTTTATGTCTTCTAAAACATATCAAAAAATAAAAAAAATTAAAAATAGTGTTTTTTTGTAAATCAAGTTTTAGTGATAAAAAGTTAAATAAAAAAATCACCAAATTTTTTTTTACCGTGTATTATTTTTTCCAGTGTAGTCCGTATCCATACCTACAACTTTGCCGAAGACACCAAATCGATCAAAAAATTCCTTCAAAAGATACAGATTTTTGAATTTTCATACATCATTTTTGTATGGACAGCTGCCGAATTTGTATGGAAAATTATATGGACAAACTAATGATGCAAAATGGCTTCTTTGGGCATACCGAAGGCACCAAAAAAGTTTCAGCCGGATTAAAAAATACAAAAATTAAAATTGAAGAAAAAAGACCGATTTCGTAGAGAATTGCTCCTGTATAAAAAAACAAAAAGCTTGGTTACTGTGAAGTTAGCAAGAAAAATGCTCATCATAATAATAAGCCACGCCCCAATGATAAAATTCACTGCTGAACACTTGAAGAACAGGAATGATTTGAAAATATTTTACACCAACATATTTGAGTACCATTGTATAAAAGTTTGAATGTAAATTTACACTTAACGTAAAGACATTGTCATGATTTTTCGTTCAAAGATATAAATTTTGCGTCGCTTTCATTATTTTGACAAAATTCCTTCAACAAGTTGTTTAGAATAGTGCCCTACACATGGTAACGATTATGCCATTCCTTGTAAAGTTATGGAAATCGTCATTAATCAATGATTGCGAACTTGGACGTCAATGATTGTTCCACAAAATTATATAAATTTTGAAACACATTTGATTCAGAGCAAAAATTCCTTCAGTGGCTTCAAAAAGGCAACAACCGGCACTTGCTGATTCATTTTGGTGCAGATATTCGTTGAAATACAATTTATACAGAATATTTTATAGTGATGATCAATTTACTTCGAAAATGATCAACGGCTTCACCATAAATTATTATTTTGGTTTGAAAACGCCAATTTTTGTGATCCATGACTATGAATTTTCTTCTGGCTCAGTAACTGATACGTTAGCAGGGAAAATATTTGTTCAAATTCGAAGGCATTGAAATACGTAAAAAAAATTTATTTAAATAAATCAAAGCAAATATATTGTTGAAAAGATTGCATTTACGATAAAAATTATAGTTTAAAAAATCCTATTTACGTTAGCAGGGAAATTTCACTTTCCCTGCTGTCTTCACAATTTTTTTCCCTGCTGACGATGTGAAGTGAGCAGGGAAATTGGATTTCAATGACGCCATCTGGTGGCCAATACGAGAACTAAAATTTCCCCTGCTAACGTTTCCCTGCTCAAGTAACATCAGTAATAACATCCCACAATTATGAAACAGGCAATTTCGAGGCAGTGTTTTGCTGCTCTGAATGAAATAGTCTTGAAATGAATAAAAAGTTCAAAAAGAACTTCTTTTACTAGTGAAATAGCAAGAGAATGTCCAGATAAAGGTCCTAAAAATAGTAGGGTCTACACAAAAGATGCATTTGGCAAGCTATTGACAAATTATCACAAAAGTGTTCCGAATTTATGGGTGTTCCGAATATGTGGGATGACTGTACACTATTTCTTAAAATACAACATTTCTGGAGTTTTTTTTTTTAAAAGGACAAATAAACCAAATTTCCAGTGTTTGCTTTTTGGGTGTTTTTGAAACCGCCTTGAGTCAGGGGTATTAAAAAAACACCCAAAAAGCAAAAACTGAAAATTTGGTGTATTGGACCTTTTAAAAAAACTCCAGATTTTTAAAATAACTTCAATATTTCTGAAATTTCAAAAAATTCGAAAACAACCAAATAGTACAAAAAGGCTAAAAATTTATTTAAAAAATATAAATTGAAAAAAAGTAAAAGATTTTACAAATTTCAAAAACTTTTAGGGATCAAAAATGTTTAATTTCAAACAGTAAAAAAAACGATTACAAGAGAGAAACAACCGTGGAAACAACACAAATCAGTTTCTTGGAGAAATCAATATAAATAAAATTCTCAAAAATTTAAAAAAGGAACAGAAACCAACATAATTTTAAAAAATTGAAACATCTAAGAACACATTAGATATTTAAAAATTAAAAAAAAACATTTTTTATTTAAGGATCTAAAAACTAAAAACAAACTGGAAAATTAACAAAAACTACAAAAATTACCAAACATTTTGTAAATTTCAAAAGAGCGAGTTTTTCACCGATGTGTAACAGGGCGTATCGAGGTGCTCCGATTTAGATGAAACTTTCAGCGTTTATTTGTCTATACATGCCAAATATGAGCTCTCTACGACAAAGGGAAGTGGGGTAAAACGGGCTTTGAAATTTTAGGTCGAAAAACATAAAAAAAAATCTTAAAATTGCTCGCATTTCCGTAAAACTTCATCAATTCCACCTCTCTTAGATACATTCGTAAGGTCTTAAGAAGCACTTCAAAATGTGCCATAAAAATCCAGGATTGGTTTGACTTTTTCGCATAGCTTTAGCACCTGACCGGTGCAAACTACGTTGTTAAGATTTCGGATTGAGTTATGTTCAAAACAGCAAAAATTTCCCCTCCGCAAATGGGTGTTTTATTTCACAAATGAAACGATCGACAGAGAAGTTCATAATTTTAGAGAAAGAAAAAAAAACATAATCTTACCATAAAGTGGAAAGTGTGTTAAACTTCAAAGTTTTATCCTAATTTTAGCACGCAAACCGTTTCCGTGTCGTCCAAATTAAATGATCTTAATAATTACACGCGTGTAAGTGTGTGTAAAATCTAAAGAATGAAATGCCCCCACGCTCTACTTGTTCCGGTCGGCCTTGGCCCGTTCCTCGGCCTTGGCCAGCATCACCTTGAGGTAGCCCTTGATGCAGTTCCTGATCTGCGTGAGGAAGCAGGTCTCTATAAACACGCGCAACGCTCCGTTCTTGCGCTGCTGGTCCGGAATGTGCAGCTCGATGGCGTCGTCGTTGGTTTTGAAGAGGTCCACGCGACAGTTGAACACCAGCGGACGATTCGCCTGCCAGCGCGCCTTGCTGATGGCGATTTCGTTCTCGAGCTCTTCCTCGTTGGAGATTTGCAGGCGCGGCCGCTTGAAGATGACCTGCCGCTCGCTCACCATCTGGAACGTCCGGATGTCGTCCTGTTTGACGCTCGGAGGGATGTTCGAGCAGCGGTCGGCGTCTTTAAGGGGTTCCACTTTGAGGAGGTAAATTTTGCTCAGAATGTCCTCGATAAAGTCGAGCAAACAGTCGGCCCACATGTCCTTGATTTGGCGCTCGGTGATGATGGCGTCCTTGTCGGTGTTTCGCACGAGCAGAATCTGCCGCACCATGAACAGCTCGTACTCGATGGGGAGCAACCGGCAGATTCGCCAGTGCTTGCCGTTATCTTCCGCCGGGGAGGGAGTTTCTCCGCCGTTGCCGGTGGCGTTGCTGTTCGTTGTGCCGTTCTTGGGCCGTGGAACGTTCTTCGGTGGTTTGCTAAACTTCTTGGTTTTGGTGAAGACCTCTTCCAGAACCTTGGCGAACGGTTCCTGGATCGTGGCGAGGCACACTTCGTGGGCCGTTTTGAAGCTGAGCTTGAACTGTTCAAAGTGCTGGGCTGAGTTTAGGACGCCGCCTACGTTCATGTTGAGCTCGAACGGGTCTTGGATGTGGAGCAACGTGCCGTAGTTGAACTGCGGGAACTGTTGCTGTTCGGCCCGGTAGTACGGCTGCAGTTCTCGCACCTTTTGCTGTTTCATTTCATCGACGGTGACTCGGCGGCCGACGTACGGCGAAATCAGGTACTTGTCGTACTCGAATGTTGCGTAGTACTTGAAGAAGGCCGTCAGAAGCTGACGGATCGACTCGCGGTTCATCGACTGAAAGATGATCTCACGCGGATAGCCCAGGTTCCACGGCCCATAGTTGACCCGCGGGATGCCCTTCTGGAGATCCTGCACAGACGGCAGCAGAGGTAGCTTCTTCGTTTGCAGGTAAAAGATTAGCATCATTATAATACAATAGGTGTTCATCTGGCGGTGGTTCGTCAACAGGAAGGCACATTTGGCCCAGAATTTGATGATGATCGCAAGTTTGTGGATGCGCGAGTCGAACTTGGTCAACGCGTAGATAAACTTGCTGTTGTAGCACCCGCGGGCGTTGCTAAAGTTAATGTCGCAGGTCAGATTGGTCGGACCGTGAACGGCCCGCAGCAGCGGAACTTTCGCTCCGATAATCTTCACCAAAGTGTGGAACGTTTTGTCACGCATCATCCGCGAATGAATCACGTGAATCAGCTTCGTTTGGTCATTCCGGTTCTCGCTGTTTCGCTCGTAGTGCACGTAAAAGTCCAGATCCGAATCACGGAACGCCAACCCGGACTTGATCGACCCAAAGTCGTACACGCAATAACTATTGTTCGGAAACGCCAGCACCCGGTCCAGATCCTTCTTAACCTTGTTCAACGCCATCTCAATCTCATGCTGCGACGGTTGCAACGTATTGATCAGCGTCCTCATCGCTTCCAGCTCGTTCTTAACCTCCAACGCGCGCAACGCACTCAGCACCGGTTCCAGCAAGAACTTTAACTTCTCCGCGTCCAACTCTTCCTCGCTCGGACCGCCCTTCTTGTTGGCGCTGCCCCGTTTCGTCGAGTGCTTCCGCTTGCGATTCCTCGTCGGAGTTTGCTGCTGCTGCTGCTGCTGTTGTTGCTGGTCCCCCTGTTGCTCCTTGGAACCCTCCCCAGACGTTTGCGCCTCCTCCTCCTCCTCATCGTCGTCCCCGCTGTCGTCCTGACTGTCGATGGCCACCACCGCCACCGGAGTCTCCGACTCGGAACGGGGCCGTGAAGGTCCAGGCTGCTGGTCGTCGTCGGCCATCGCGATGTTGCTGCTGTTGATTTCGAAACACCAGCGAAAGTGAGTAAACAAAGCAGAAGAAAAAAGAAAGCGAAACCTACCTGGCGAGAGGGAACTGCTTTTCACGGAACGGAATTTAAATTTCTGGTGCAGATTTCGATGGGGACGCAGGCAAACACACTATCGCGATGGCTCCAACGCTGATTAACTAAATTTAAGCGATTTTTGTGCGATTTAAACTTGCGCTTTCGAGTTGTTAACAAAGAACATGGAGAAACACTTGAAACGCCATCACCACACGCAAAACGGACATTAGGTATAAATTCCTAATTTTTAGTATTTTTTGCGACATGGCCTTTGCATAATGGCATAATGCATACACAGCTGAATTCCAACTTATTTTTTATCGATTGGAATTTAATCATTAAATCAAATTTTGATTTGATCGCGATATAATTGATAAAAATTTCAATTGGGTTCTAAAATAATGCTTATATTATTGCTGATATTATTCATACAGCGATAAAGCTTATTTTTCTGAGTACAATGATCTTTGTACGACCACAAAGAGTTTAAAATGGATTTTTAAATCAATTTTGAAAAATTAACCTCACGGTCCTTGTTGAAAAAAGGCCTACTTTTTTAATGGTTTATATATCGAAAAAATGTTGTCCTGTCAACTTTTTTTAATTGCACCAAAATAAAAAATATTAATCAGGAATGATTTTTAAGCAAGTTTTTAAGTGTGTTTTTAATCGTTGTACGTCCAAATTTGCATGACAGCCTCAGTTTTTGTCCAAAACGTGAAATACAACTCAAATATAAAAAATACCCAAATCACTTATTTCTAAGTAAGTTTAGTTTAGAGGAAATCTGACTGATTTTGAACGTGCACGTAATTTGGTTCAAAATTAAAAATTAACTTTTCGGCCCTTCTTGACAGAAATGTTTCTACTTGACGACTCGTTCCAATGGTCCATCTAATCCATCGAAATAAAATTGCCTAGTATTTTTTTTTTGCCTTAAAATGAAAAAAAGGTCAACCAGTAACACCGATCAACAAAATTTCTGCGCAGGCTCAACTGGAGGGGAAGTATGAATTTTTGGGTCTTCACAAACGCGCGCACTTTGAATTTTTCAAAATATTGCATGCATTTTTGCTTGTATGCAACAGAGACGGACCACCGATCGAGTTGAGCCTGCAAAGTCATTTTTGTGAGGTCAGTATAATGAATAATGTTTTATTATGACTAAAAAACTTGAATCTGCTGATAAAAATACAAAATTTTCGTCTATGGCTCTGAATTTGTCATAATACAGATAAAAGAAAGAATTATTTTTAAGGAGAATCTCCCATAAAAAAATCTGGCTTCGTTGATAAAGGTATTTAATTCAAATTCAAATTCGGTTTTATTGGTGAATAATCAGATACAATAAGTTCTTTTAAGGTACAAAACAGAGTTTTGGAGTTCCTTTCAGCTGTGTGTTACATCATAATCCATATTGGAACAATTGTTGCTTGTAGTTAAGGGGTTACCGAAAGTAAGAAAAAGTTAAGAAAAAAACTTACTAAAATTGCAAGGGAAAGGGGATAGAAATAGAAAAAGCTTAAAACTAGATCACAGTTTTTTATCCTTTATAGATGTGCTTAATCATCAGCTCCCCGAGGGCCAGAAATTGCTCCGCCTTGTTACGGCAGGTCCGAAACCGCGTCATCATCTCCCCCGCGAGAGCAAAGAACTCCGGCAGGGTAAAGAGATCTTCCCCGGTGACTCCTTGCTGGGCCGCATCGCCGCTACCGGCAGCGACCATAAAGGTATTTATTAAAGAAGTTAACTACGGAGATCGGCAGGAAAGCGTTCAAGGAGAGTTGCGAGTTTATTTTCGAGACCCCCTCGCAAGAAATGTTCAAAATTCCCAAAAATTAAAAAAAGTAAAATCCAAAAATTCTAAAATTTAAAAAATCTTCAAAAACTCCAATGTTTTGAAATTTAAAATTGCTATTTTTTCAATTCCTGTATTTGAAACAATTTGAAATCCCAAAATTCAGGGAAACAAATTTGAAACAATTTGTTTATAAAATTCTTGAATTTTTTAATTCCTGAATGCCCATTTCAGCGGTCATCTTAAATTACAGAAAATCATAGATATTCTTTTTAGAATGATAAAAATTTCGTATTTTATTATATAAAATATTTTAAAAAATGTAAAATTCTTGAATTTTGGAATTCAAAATTTTTATATATCTGATATATTGATTAATTCAAAATATTCAGATTTTATCAAAATTATTATGATTTTTTTTTTTTTGCAGGACAAGGATTGATACCTAAGAGCATGCAATGGCACTGACCTTGTTGCGTGCTCTTCGGTTGACGTCCACGTAAGGAACATCCTGGAAGGAGCGTAACTAACTACATCCGTAGTTCTGTTAGATCATCCGAATCATCTTGATCAGAACAGTATAGCTCTGGTTCCTTGCGAGTGTCCTATTTTCTTACCTCCACGTTGGCTTGGTTTTCATGATGACCTAGCTGGTGGCCTGTGGAAACGGATCGTAAACCTCTGACCACCGCGGGTCAGAGTCGAGACGGCTAAAAGAAAGGGGCGCGACAATGTGGGAAAGGGAAGTAATTTGTGATTGTAGACGGTATTGTTTCGATTCGCAGTATGTTGAGTCAACTGCTGTGGATGTACCTGAAACATCGCACAACGGGGCTTCTCTTCTCTTCAATCTCAGCTACCACCTATCTCCTTTTTTTATTTTGCTCTACTGATTCTCAATTCTTCACTGATTCTTCTATTTAAAGTCCATCATTTGATTTTGATTTTACTAACTTTTGATTCTCTTATCTCTCAAAACTTTTCCACTCTTTTTTAATAATTGATACTGCTGTAACAAACTTTGTTTTGTTTATTTTCCTTAAAAATATACTTTTTCTTAATGTACTATTAATATCAAGTCTATTTATCATTCGCCTAATCTTTTTTGATTTTATTGTGATTTTTTTTTAAATTCTTTGTCTGTCCTATAAATTATCATTACTGTAATCTAAGCTTGTTTTGTATCTCTATTTATGAACTATTGTCTAATTTTACATCTAATACATCTAGCTTCTCATTTTTTATTCTTCAAAATACGCTCATCATTCTCTTACTATTGATACTTGATTTTTATAAAATAAAATCTCGTTTACTGTCTATTGTTTTCAATCTTTACCCTTTTTTCAAACAAGTGAGGTTTGAGCCCTTACTCAATTCATGGAATGATTAAAGGAATAACACACATATTACTATTGTATTTTTGGTAAACTTTTATAACATGCTTAGGACCAAAAATTGTAACAAAACACCGCGACAAATGAAATAGCAACACATAAACAGACTCAACAATAGGGAAGATTTCAGGAGAAAACAATACACAGTAAATAAAAATAAGTTTTTGAATTCAAACTAAAAATAAAACAGTTTTTGCTTTAATGAAAGTTGTAAGGCACACTTTAAATGGTTAGGCGCTTATACTTACATCAAACCCTACTTAATGTACCACCCCCGGCCGAGTTAAAATGCGTAACCGGAAAAGAAGGTGTGCATGCCTGGCACGAACACTCAAAGCGTGTTCTAGCGTGCTGCTCGTACTGACTCAGAGCAAGGGTGAGATGTAGGTGTAAGGGCAGTGCGTGTTCGTCGGGAACCTAGTGCATAAGATCGGTCAAGGCCCGTTCTTACACTGAAAATTGCGAATTGCGAATTATTATGAAATTTTATTTTTTTAATTATTTCAAATTGCAATTTTGTGATTGCGGCATTTTTTTTTCATTTTTTTTTTGTCTTTTTTCTTAAATTTGAAATTTTAAATATATTTTGAACTAGTAAAACTTTAAATTCGATTTTAGATTTTTTTAAATTCCAAATTATTTTAGAATTTTTCAGTTTAAAAATTTCGGATGGAATTATAATTCCAAAATTTAAATTTTTGGATTTTTTTCAATTTGTTAAATTTTGGAAGCCTAATATTTTTGAATTTCGTCTTATAAATTCGTGTTTTATAATTTTCTTTTTTTTTTATATTTGTATTTTGAAATTTGTAAATAGCAGAATTTGCATGTTAAGCAATGTTGGAGATTTTGATTTTTTAACTTTGTATTCTTGAAATTTTTATGATTAATGTAAGGTTTTTCCATTTGGTTTACTTTATTTTGACGGTTGTCTACGCTCCATATAAAAAGATTTTTTGACAAAAGGGTTCACTTGGTTTATGGATGGTTTTAATTAGTATTTTTCTCTAAAATAATCTTAATTTTCATGACTTTGTACGAGTTTAAGGGAAATACAGATATTTAAACATTAAAAAACTTTTTTTGTCATCAACTTTACCACAAAATATGAATTTTATTCATATCAGTAAACAATCCAATCGAATAATCACTTATCCTTCCATTTCCAACCGCCGCATTTCGTCCAGTTCTTTCTGCTGCCAGTTTTCGTCCTCGTAGCTTCCGTCCAACTCCTGCCCGGTTCCACCGCTGCTGCTACAATACTCCTCGCCATCCTCGTCCATTCCGGTCAGCCGGTTGTTGTTCCGCTTGGCGCGTCGTTTTGCCAGCTTCGCGTCGAACTCGTCCATGTACGCGCGGGGCCCTTGCTGGCCATAACCCTCCGGAACGTTGTCCAAATAGCGACTGTTGAGCGATTGGCGCCACTCTTCACCGAGCACGTCCGGAACCATGAAGGGAAAGAGCCACGTGACGAGGGGCGTTCGTCCGTAGATGTAGTTTGATTCCTTGTGGTAGAAGAGAAGACCGTCGAGTTTGGTGGCCGGATCGGGGAAGGCTGGAAAGCGGGACAGGCAGTCGACGATTTGGGCGGGATTTTTGAAGTCGTACGCTGGGAGAAGCTGTAATTGCCAGCTGGCTTGTTTGAGTGTGCAGAACTTTTTCTGCAGATCGTCCTCTTCCATTTTGGAGCGCAACCAGAGGAACCGAAACTGGCAGTCGCAGTGGACCAGGTCCATTTCGTTGTACACGAGCATGTCAATCGCGTAAAAGGTTCGGTTTTCCTTGACCAGGAAGCAGTCCAACACGGTTACGCGTTGGCGTTTGCCAAGTCCTGTCGCGAACCTCGTAATCGATCGTCCCTCTTTGTCGTAGGCCACGGCCAGTCCCTTGCGGATGACGACAAGGCAGCGCGTTCCGGAGGGACACGGGACCATGAACCAGTTGTCCAGATCTTCCGGTCGTTCGTACATCCATTCGGAGAGTTGAACCTTATCCCGATACAGTTTGCTGTACCAAATCTTGGGTCGACTTCGCCGGTGAACCGCATCGGAACAGTCCGAGTCGGTGCTCTGTTCGGCTTCGATGAGTTCCAACAGGCCGGGGCGACCGGCGTCGAGCTCGGATTGGCGGTAAAGTTTCTGCTCTTCCAGCAGGGTTCGACGACGCTCGCACTGTTGCTCCTCTTTGCGGGACTTGTTCTTGTACAGATCGGTAAAGCGGGACACGCTGTCGGAATCGGAGTCGGTCATTTTCTGAAATGTTGCAAGAATACAAACTTAATAAAGATTGTTTTGAAAGTTAGGATGAACATGAGCTACACTTACCTAATTTATTCCTTTTTAAATTTTGATGAATAAAACAATCCAGTTTTTAAGGAATCAAAAAACATTTTTTTCAGCCTTGTTCATTCGCAGCTTTTGTTTGTAAACATGTTTTAAAATGGGTTTATCACATTTGGCATAAAGTCATTTGCCATAACACCCTTTGGTATACACTCAACCCCTGATGGTTGGTCACTTTTTAGATTGACACTTTTTTTGGTTTTTATCTCGTTGGTTGGTCAAAGTCATACTAAAAAGTGACGAACTGTCACTTTTTATATGGGACTCACACTTGCTATCAAACCAATCGTTTAGTAGTAGGTGTAAGCTCTGTGTAAAGAGGGTGTCAAACTAAAAAGTGACCCCGTTCGTTTGACGACAATTGGTGTCAAACCATCGGAGTTTCAGTGTTTTGGTCAATTTAATTGGGTACTAAAGCCTTATGTCAATTTTTATGTACAAAGGTAAAAAAAACGATTAAAAACCATTTCTGATCACTTTTTTTCATTTTAATGCAAATTTTTTTTTTTACGGGACAACATTTTTTCGATGGATCAATTATGGTCCCCTTGGAACGAGCTGTCAAGTAGGACCTTTTCTGTCAAGAAGGACCGCGAGGTTAATTTTTCAAAATTGATTTAAAAAACCAGTTTAAACTCTTTGTGGTCGTACAAAGGGTTATTGTACTCAGAAAAATAAGCATTATCGCTGTAAACAATAATATCACCAATCTAAGCTTCATTTTAGGACCCAATTACAGTATTTCAGTGTGCCACCAGTTTTTAATTTGGAACTTCGGGGTTTTTCCGGTTTTTCCCAATTTTTTTATTTTTTCTTGATTCTAAAAGTTTTAAAATTTTAGTTTTTCCTTAGTTCAGATGTTATTTTGAACAACTTTTGTCCTAAGATAAAGTTCCTTTTCTTATTTAATTTTTTGTATATATTTAAAAATATGTTAAATTACCTTTTTTCACAATAATTTAATTTTCCAAAATATGTATTTTTAGATTTTAGAGATTTTTTAAATGTTTTAGGGGACCACAACGCACAACTTTTGAGCCATAGAGAAGTATGTTCAAAAATTCTGCTTCCAAGTTATGAATTTTTGATAAATACTGATTTTTTGGAAAAAATCTAAATTTCATACGTAACATTTTTTGACCATTTTGCCTTCCTCACTGAGGTAAGGCTATAATCCTGCTCTAAAAATGAACTTTTTATTAAAAGCTCGAAGACCCACCTTCATATATACATATCGACTCAGAATCGAAAACTGAACAAATGTCTGTGTGTGTGTGTATGTGTGCGTGTGTGTATGTGTGTGTGTGTGTATGTATGTATGTGTTCAAAAATCTTGCCAAGTTTTCTCAGCACTGGCTGAACCGATTTTGATCGAACCAGTTGCATTCGACTTGGTTTAGGGTCCCATACATCGCTATTGAATTGTTTGAAGTTTCAATAAGTAGTTCAAAAGTTATGTATAAAAATGTGTTTTCACATATATCCGGATCTCAATTATATGCATGTAAACGGTGTCCGGATCCATCATCCGACCCATCGTTGGTTAGGTAATCGAGAGACCTTTCCAACGAGTCCACAACATTGAAGATCTGGCAACCCTGTCTCGAGTTATGACCACTTAAGTGATATTTATGTACTTTTTAAAGCCGGATCTCACTTAAATGTATGTAAACGATGTCCAGATCCATCATCCGACCCATCGTTGGTTAGGTTATCAAGAGACCTTTCCAACGAGTCCACAATATTGAAGATCTGGCAACCCTGTCTTGAAATATGACCACTTAAGTGATATTTATGTACTTTTTTGAAGCCGGGTCTAACTTAAATGCATGTAAATGATGTCCGGATCCATCATCCGACCCATCGTTATTTAGATAATCAAGAGACCTTTCCAACGAGTCCAAAACATCGAAGATCTGGCAACCCTGTCTCGAGTTATGACCACTTAAGTGATATTTATGTACTTTTTTGAAGCCGGGTCTAACTTAAATGCATGTAAATGATGTCCGGATCCATCATCCGACCCATCATTATTTAGATAATCAAGAGACCTTTCCAACGAGTCCACAACATCGAAGATCTGGCAACCCTGTCTCGAGTTATGACCACTTAAGTGATATTTATGTACTTTTTTGAAGCCGGGTCTAACTTAAATGCATGTAAACGATGTCCGGATCCATCATCCGACCCATCATTGGTTAGATAATCAAGAGACCTTTCCAACGAGTCCTCAACATTGAAGATCTGGCAACCCTGTCTCGAGTTATGACCACTTAAGTGATATTTATGTACTTTTTTGAAGCCGGGTCTAACTTAAATGCATGTACACGATGTCCGGATCCATCATCCAACCCATCGTTGATTAGATAATCAAGAGACCTTTCCAACGAGTCCACAACATCGAAGATCTGGCGACCCTGTCTCAAGTTATGACCACTTAAGTGATATTTATGTGCTTTTTTGAAGCCGGATCTCATTTAAATGTATGTGAACGATGTCCGGAACCATCATCCAACCCATTGTTGGTTAGGTAATCAAGAGACCTTTCAAACGAGTCCACATAATAGAAAATCTGGCAACCCTGTCTCGAGTTATGACAACTTAAGTTATATCTGTGTACTTATTTTTCTGGACCTAAAAAAATAGCTGAAAAATGTGTCCAAACCACTCATATTACCCATTGTTGGTAAAAAGTGAGGAGGGCATCAACCACACAGGTGGATTAAGTTAGTTTTTTAATGTAAAATTGAATTTGCTATCGAAAAGTACTTTACAGATATTTTGATATAGGGCCCCGTTTCAAAGATAGTTAGATTTCAGAGAAAATTTGCAGTATTTCGGTTTTCAAAAAAGTGACCATCCCTGATTTTTTGACAAAGAACTTTGTCCTAAGGGCTCTATTCTGGTGAGGTGTCAATCCAGAAAAACGAAAAATGTCGCGCGTTACGAAAATGTTGCATGCTTGGTACTGGGGAAGAGGTCTGCGACGCAACAAGGCACTGTTGCGTCACCATTTCGAGCCAATATAAACCCCGCTCGATCAGCCCAAGGAAATCATTCTATCGCTGGACGCCGAGGAGTGAACAACAACCTGGACCTGGAAGCAGATGGCCTGAGGCCCAGAAGCAATTGGCCGAAAAGCAGCTGGCCTGGAGCAAGGAGCAGCCCAAGCGGAGACAGGCCAGCCGGAATATTCTGGCCACAAGACCCGGAGTGGCCAGAACCCTCAGGGGTGTTCCGATGGAAGGCCATACGAGACTGGACAATATGGGTATCAAACTTCTTGGATTTTGATACTGGCGATGAAAATGGCCATTTTGACAGTATTGGCCACAACCTGGAGTGGCCGGTGCCCTCAGGGAGGTTCTCCCGGGAGGACATTAACAGAACCATACGATTTTGGGTAATATGGGTATCAGACTTCTTGGTTTTCAATACTGGTAATGAAAATGGTCATTTTGACAGTATTAGCCACAACCTGGAGTGGCTGGTGCCCTCAGGGAAGTTCTCCCGGGAGGACATTTACCGAACCATACGATTTTGGGCAATATGGGTATCAAACTTCTTGATTTTCAATACTGGTAATGAAAATGGCCATTTTGACAATATTGGCCACAACCTGGAGTGGCCGGTGCCCTCAGGGAGGTTCTCCCGGGAGGACATTTACCGAACCATATGATTTTGAGCAGTTGTTCATGGCTCAACTGCGATCGTTGACGATGACGATGGAATGAAAATCGTTGGCAAAAATGCTGCCTTCACGACTCCACGGCAAAACAAAACAGCCAATCAGAGAGCGGAAAGATTTTTTGCGTGGGTCAAAGTACGCGCTTGCTTGTTCAAGGCCAACTGCGATCGTTTGACCGTTGACACTTGCAAGCGAAAATTGTCAATATTCGTAAGTTTTTTTTAAATGAAAATTTTGGGGGAAGTATTTAATTAAATTAAACGCCAAGCGTCAAAAGCATTAAAAATGCACAAAAAGCAGTGCATGAATCATTTGAAACAATAACTCTTTCGTGAAGCGCCATTTTGTTAAATTGCAGCAGAAGTTGATTCTTGTGGCCATCTTCTCGAGCGTCCATCCAAGTAGGCCTTTGTTTTTCTCCTTCGACGTTGTTTTGGCAGCAATTTCACGCACACGCTGGCGTGTTTCTTCTTCTCGGAGCTCGCTCTTGATTTCCTTCAGTCGTTGTTTTTTCCGCTGCTGCTTCTGCTGCTGCTGCTACGGTGTTGTCGGTTCGAACGATGACGATGGAATGAAAATCGTTGGCAAAAATGCTGCATTCACGACTTCTTATCCCCACCAGTGCATCAAAAAGCGAATGACGTAGGAATGGGATAACCGGCGCAAAGGGGCGGGGCATCCGTCACCATTCTAAGCCAATATAACCCCGCTCGGTCAACCCTGGGAAATCATTCTATCGTTGGACGCCGAGGAGTAAACAACAACCTGGACCTGGAAGCAGATGTCCTTGAGGCCCAGAAGCAGTTGACCGAAAAGCAGCTAGCCCGGAGCTAGGAGCAGACCAAGCGGAGGCAGGCCAGCCAGAATAATTGAGAGCCACCGGAATATTCTGGCCACAAGACCCGGAGTGGCCAGATTCCTCAGGGGTGTTCCGATGGAAGGCCATATGTGACTGGACAACATGGGTATCAAACTTCTTGGATTTTGATACTGGTGATGAAAATGGCCAATTTGACAGTATTGGCTACAACCTGGAGTGGCCGGTGCCCTCAGGGAGGTTGTCCCGGGTGGACATTTACCGAACCATACGATTTTGGGCAATATTGGTATCAAATTTCATGGTTTTTGATATTGGTAATGAAAATGGCAATTTAGAAAAAGTTAACCAAAAGCTGCAGTGGCCGGTGCCCTAAAAGAAAGTTTTCCCGGGAAGACATCTATTGAACCAACGAGTTTTGGCAATATGGGTATCGCAACTCATGGTTTACAATACTGGCCATTTCGAAAAAGGTGGCAACAATCTGGAGAGGCCGCTACCTCACGATTATTCCGATTGGGGGACAAACATCGAATTATAGAGATATCATGGTTTTTTAATACGGAGCTTAAAGAGAAATTAAACGAAAATATAAATCCAATAATGTTTTGATTTTATCTGACGCATAATTCAACAAAATTGCTTAATTTTAAAAGCTTTTCTGCTAAGTTCTTTGTCATACTGGTCATGTGTAACATAACCACCTGCACCTTTTTTTTTAGAATTTCAGCAAATTTTCTACAAAATTGTCTAGGAGACATTGGTCCGATTTTCAATGTTAAAACATGAAACATTTGTTTTTTCGATCTTTCCGAAAACAAAATAAACATTGAAAAATATTTGCAATGGCCTTACTTTTAACATTAATTTCGTAATATTTTTTCAATTTTTTGAAAAGTTATAGCGGAAATTTGAATTCTGCGACCACAATTTGATTAAATTGGCAGACGTGCCAAAACAAGATCCTGAAAAATGATGCTGGACTTGCCGTTTAACTTCTCGACGGACGAGCTCGAGGAGGCGGGCAACACGAAATCACTGGATACCTGGACCAGCAAACTGCTACAGAGGTTTTGGACGAGTTGCACGATGTCGGAGAACACTCTGATATCGAGTATGGTGCCGTGATATTGTGGGGGCGTTCTTTTATTACGTAACGCAGTAGGGGGGGAGGGGGGGTCGGAGGCCGTGTTACGCTCCATACAAAATTTTTAAAATTTGTATGGAAATTTTGTTACGAGGGGGGGGGGGAGGGGGTCTAAAAGTCCGATTTTTCGCGTTACGTAATAAAAGAACGCTCCCATTGTGATCTAGTTTTCGAGAAACCCTTTTCCTCCTCCTATCCATTTTTTATCCCAGCAAGAATGACAGGTTTTTTGCGAGTTGTTTTCCTGTTTTTTGTTTCCCTTTACAACCAACTTTATTTGCATCCATTGTGATAAATGTCTTATACTAGCTGAAAGGATCCCTCAAAACTTTGTACTGCACTTACAAAACTACTGTTAGTCGGTAATAAAGAAAAAAATGAATATCGTGTTTGAGAAACATTTTAGTGCGCTAAAATTATTAAATAAAAATTAATACTATTATGTCAAATGACTTTTATGTCAAACGGGGAACATCTCAAGCCAACTCCATCTTCCAATGACAAACCCTGATCCCATCTCAAAGGCATCATAAAGTTTACGTGCTGCATAAATCCAGGCGTGTTTTTCACCTCCGTAAATATTTCCCATTTTCTGCATACATTCCGGCGTAATAATTCAAATTTCTTCTTTTGCAGACCTATCACGTGCTCCACCCTGTAGTTTCCCGTTCGATTCCCGCGTTCAAACCATGGTCATCCAGCGCGTATGGCGTTCGTCCTCTTCGGCATCGAGCCAATCCAACAACAGCAGCAACAACAACCCACTAGCCGCAGCAGTAGCAACAAGTCAATCCGCTGAGTTGGCTCAAAATGCGGCCGGGTCTTCCGAGTCGGAGAACAGCAGCTCGTCCGGTCAGCACACCGGCAGGGGACGTCCCAAAATGAGTGGTGAGGCCATGTTGGATGTGCTGAAGGCGCGGTACTCGGGCAGGTCGTTTGCCAATCAACCCTCGAACGACGCCGCGATGAAGTCGCTGGAGCTGCTGCGGGCGAATATTCAGTATTTGTTCGATAAGGAGATTGACGTGGTGATTAAGAAGTTTAGCTCGTTGTTCTTCATTCCGGCTATCAAGAATATTAAGGAAAATTTGGGAGAGTCGGCGGTGTCGGAAGAAACGTTGAAGAATACGTACTGTTCGCTGCTGGAGAATAGCAAGGCCCAGTACGTCGGTCAGATCGCGTCCCCGGCGGAGAATTCACTATCGAGGGCAAACACACCGGGCATGGAGTTGAGTGATTCTGACTCGAGCACGGACAACGTAGTTCCGACTGGAACGCCAAGTCTTCTTCAGCAAGCATTGAAGCGCAAGCTGCCAGAACCCAATCAACCGGACACTTTCAAGCGGCAGTACTTCCTACAAGGATCGCTCTACACCCAGAACCATCAGTACTCGATTCTGCAATCCCTCGGAAATGTCCAGGCGTCCCTTCCGTACCAGCTTCGTCCTTCAGTACTGAACCCAACCGTTTACTCAACCACAATCAGCCCGGAAACGTTGTTCATCCTAGACTTCAAGGCAGGTCGCGCCCTCGGGGTGTCCGACTTTCGAGAACGCCTCGCCAACAAGCACCCAGAAATCCTAAGATACTGTCCAGACAATCAGGACCGCGAATGGCTCCTCAACCAGAAACAAATCTCTCCCCTAAACCGTAACGGGCGATTCTTTCTGCTGGTCCTGGACGAGGTGAAGAAGCTTGCCGAGCGGAACCCCGAATACGCGCCCTACCTAAAACTAGCCGACCTGCAGGGCTTCAAGCTGACCGAGTTCATCTACGCCAAGGTTCAAAAGCTTATCAAAGACAGCGCGGAAGCTTCCTCCACCGTAAAATCCGTTCCGCCAACCATCGTTCAGCAGCAGCCGCGGCCACGTGTCTCATCGCTGAGTTCCTCCCACGCCACGTTGACGGCCCTGCTGGCCCAGCAGTCCCAACCCGCGGCAGTGACGACGACGACGACGACGGTGACTACGTCAGGTGGTGTTCCGCCGGCCAGTGTGGTGGCCACGGTGTCGATACCGGAAAGTGGTGAAGTGGCCAAATCCTAAATTGATGCACGGTGTTTCCTATTTTCGAGTATTGAGAAGTGATATTTAGGGAAAACTAAAATTTTAAGGCTATTTTAGAAACAATCAGTAGTCGCTTGTCGATGTGTACATATCAGCGTGTAATCTTACAAAGTTACTAACCGGATGTTGATTGTGTGAAAAACCTTCTTTTAATATGAAATTTCGTGAGTGTTCTCTTCAGGATGTGTGCAGTTTGGGGTGTGCTATGAGTGTTTTAAAATATATATTATTATTCAATAAAGTAATGTGCAAACCAATAAAAGTCTCTTGTTTTAATTTATATGGAATTGGACATTTGCCTGGGTCTGAAAATATAATTTGTTTCAGCTCACTTGGTAAAACAAAACAATTAACAGCATTTACAATTTAGAACATGATTTAACGCATATTTAATTCTGGAAAAAAATACCCAACTTTTTTTGCAAATAAAAACTTTTCTATAAAACTTTGTCCATGCGTTTCCTTGGTTTCCTTTGTTCTTGTTCTTGTTCTTGTTCTTGTTCTTGTTCTTGTTCTTGTTCTTGTTCTTGTTCTTGTTCTTGTTCTTGTTCTTGTTCTTGTTCTTGTTCTTGTTCTTGTTCTTGTTCTTGTTCTTGTTCTTGTTCTTGTTCTTGTTCTTGTTCTTGTTCTTGTTCTTGTTCTTGTTCTTGTTCTTGTTCTTGTTCTTGTTCTTGTTCTTGTTCTTGTTCTTGTTCTTGTTCTTGTTCTTGTTCTTGTTCTTGTTCTTGTTCTTGTTCTTGTTCTTGTTCTTGTTCTTGTTCTTGTTCTTGTTCTTGTTCTTGTTCTTGTTCTTGTTCTTGTTCTTGTTCTTGTTCTTGTTCTTGTTCTTGTTCTTGTTCTTGTTCTTGTTCTTGTTCTTGTTCTTGTTCTTGTTCTTGTTCTTGTTCTTGTTCTTGTTCTTGTTCTTGTTCTTGTTCTTGTTCTTGTTCTTGTTCTTGTTCTTGTTCTTGTTCTTGTTCTTGTTCTTGTTCTTGTTCTTGTTCTTGTTCTTGTTCTTGTTCTTGTTCTTGTTCTTGTTCTTGTTCTTGTTCTTGTTCTTGTTCTTGTTCTTGTTCTTGTTCTTGTTCTTGTTCTTGTTCTTGTTCTTGTTCTTGTTCTTGTTCTTGTTCTTGTTCTTGTTCTTGTTCTTGTTCTTGTTCTTGTTCTTGTTCTTGTTCTTGTTCTTGTTCTTGTTCTTGTTCTTGTTCTTGTTCTTGTTCTTGTTCTTGTTCTTGTTCTTGTTCTTGTTCTTGTTCTTGTTCTTGTTCTTGTTCTTGTTCTTGTTCTTGTTCTTGTTCTTGTTCTTGTTCTTGTTCTTGTTCTTGTTCTTGTTCTTGTTCTTGTTCTTGTTCTTGTTCTTGTTCTTGTTCTTGTTCTTGTTCTTGTTCTTGTTCTTGTTCTTGTTCTTGTTCTTGTTCTTGTTCTTGTTTTTGTTCTTGTTCTTGTTCTTGTTCTTGTTCTTGTTCTTGTTCTTGTTCTTGTTCTTGTTCTTGTTCTTGTTCTTGTTCTTGTTCTTGTTCTTGTTCTTGTTCTTGTTCTTGTTCTTGTTCTTGTTCTTGTTCTTGTTCTTGTTCTTGTTCTTGTTCTTGTTCTTGTTCTTGTTCTTGTTCTTGTTCTTGTTCTTGTTCTTGTTCTTGTTCTTGTTCTTGTTCTTGTTCTTGTTCTTGTTCTTGTTCTTGTTCTTGTTCTTGTTCTTGTTCTTGTTCTTGTTCTTGTTCTTGTTCTTGTTCTTGTTCTTGTTCTTGTTCTTGTTCTTGTTCTTGTTCTTGTTCTTGTTCTTGTTCTTGTTCTTGTTCTTGTTCTTGTTCTTGTTCTTGTTCAAACTAACAACTAACAAACTAACAAACTAACAAACTAACAAACTAACAAACTAACAAACTAACAAACTAACAAACTAACAAACTAACAAACTAACAAACTAACAAACTAACAAACTAACAAACTAACAAACTAACAAACTAACAAACTAACAAACTAACAAACTAACAAACTAACAAACTAACAAACTAACAAACTAACAAACTAACAAACTAACAAACTAACAAACTAACAAACTAACAAACTAACAAACTAACAAACTAACAAACTAACAAACTAACAAACTAACAAACTAACAAACTAACAAACTAACAAACTAACAAACTAACAAACTAACAAACTAACAAACTAACAAACTAACAAACTAACAAACTAACAAACTAACAAACTAACAAACTAACAAACTAACAAACTAACAAACTAACAAACTAACAAACTAACAAACTAACAAACTAACAAACTAACAAACTAACAAACTAACAAACTAACAAACTAACAAACTAACAAACTAACAAACTAACAAACTAACAAACTAACAAACTAACAAACTAACAAACTAACAAACTAACAAACTAACAAACTAACAAACTAACAAACTAACAAACTAACAAACTAACAAACTAACAAACTAACAAACTAACAAACTAACAAACTAACAAACTAACAAACTAACAAACTACAAACTAACAAATTATGAATGTTTTGAAAAAGATTTTTTTAACAAAAAAAAAAAACTGAAAAAAAATATGAATATCAAGGTTGTTTATCGATATGATTCTCGGCGATAATATTATCGTCATTGTTATTTCGATAATTATATCGGCTGGTACCGATATTTTTTTCAGTTTTTGTCACCCTCCACCTCTCTCCCATCAAAATTGGTACGAAAAATCAGGGGGGCAAAAAATTCTATTATTTTTTAAAAAACCTAAAAATTTTAATGGAATTTCCAGTGCAATTATATGAAATAAATTTATCATTTTTGGTTTATTAATAAATCTTTTGAACTTTTTAATGTACAGTAAAGCAAAATGTTTTTTTTTTGCATTGTTTTATTTTCGTCAAATCCTTGATATTTTTTTGTTGAAAATTGATTATTAAAACAGTTTTTTCATTAAAATGTTTGGACTACACAGAAAAAAATATGTAAATTTACACAGCACGTAATTACTGTTTCTTATGTAAACTCACTCAATGTAATGTTGAAATATGATGTAAAGAGTAAAAAGTCATGGAAATTACTCCAATGTAAATCTAAATCTAATGTAAATCATGAATCTAATGGAAACGTTGAGCATGGAAACTCAAATCTGTTGAATTTCTACCCGTGTTCGGCTTCCTGTAAATTCCTATTTAATGTAAATCATATATCCAATGTATTTCTGCCAAACGTTAACTTCAAAACTACCCGAACTAAAAAAAAGTTATATTTGGTTCTCTTTCTATCGCTCTCATATTTCGCTTGCCCACTGCCAGAGCCTCGACCTGAACAAGTTGATGCTTTAGCCGCTCGTTTATAAAATGCGAAGATGGCTCAGTCGGCAGCGGGTAGCAGCAGTAACACCGAACATCCTACCCGTCGTCCGTTCGATTCCAGTCCAGCGTTATTCCACTTGGCCGTCGACGAGAAAGCGTCCCCTACCTGTGAAACAACTTTTTAAAATCCGAATTTCCTTTTGCTGCCCGCTTCAATCATTTTAAAATAGAACATAGGCCACACCATTTTCCTACTGCATTCCTAGTCGAGCTTCTCATTCCCATTGGCCAATCAGAATTAGTTGATTTGAACTAATGTAAATTCCAAAAGTAATGTAAATTCCAAAACTAATGTAAATTTTCAAAACTGATGTAAATTTCCAATGAATCTAATGTAAATTTCCAATGAACCTAATGTAAATATACATCATTTATCATGATACCTTTTGGTACATGATAAATAATGTAAATTTACAGGAATATTTTTTCTGTGTATGGCTTGTCATCTATTTTTTATATATTTTTTGTATTAAGTTCTTTGAACTTAAGTATATTTTCATCTGCCTAACGGACGATAAATCATATTCAAAATCTTTCTTTATTTGACTTAATCCATCAATATCATGTTTAGTTTTCAATGAATGTATTCACTAAGTATATTCATTAAAATAATGTTGTTAGTAAGAAAACATAAATACACAAAAAAAAAATCACAAAATACCGTTTCTTTTCAAATACTCAAGCTTGCAATATGAGTTTTAAACGATTTTAAATTTTGCATGAATTTTCACTGCGCTTTAGATTTTAGATTTTTCTAAATGAAATACTAAAATTTTCACAAAATGTCGTCAACACAGCATTAACAATTTGAAAAATGGAAATGCATGCAAAATTTAAATTCTTTTATGAAAATGCAAATTATGAAAGTTTGAGTATCTTGTAAAAATTGGAGTAAACCACAAAAAACACCAATAAAAGTGAAAAAGCATAATAAAATTCGCTTCATGTTGCACATTACAAAAGTTTGAGTATTTTCGATTTTTTTAATGCGGTATTTTGTGGAAATTAGAGCATTGTATTCCAAAAAGCAAAAATACTAGAACAGCGAAAAAGCAAACCACATTTCGCTTCGTTTGATACTCATATTGAAATTTACTCTCCAACAATATGGTATTTTGTGATTTTTTCAGTAATTTTGCCATATAATCAAAAACATATTTTCTGCTTGAATTCTTTGAATATTCAACATAATTTGGTTGGATTTTGTCAATTTTGAAAATATATTTAATATAAGTTAGGCCGTTGCATATATTTTTCAAAGTTTAGGTCGCCCCCCCCCCCCCACTTCAAAGTGGCCTGAATAAAACAATTTTTTTTAGTGAAAATTAAAGTTTAAACTACCGAAAACCAGTTAAAATGCATTTTTGCAATTCCGTCGTGAAACTACTAACATTTCCTGTCATTCTTGAATGACGAAATAGCCTACTTTTCTGTACCAAAAATAACAGAATCAAATAGCAACACTTTTCAAAATAAATGCTGAAAAATTCTACTTTTCAGCACTCAAATGGGTGCTGAAAAGTTGAACTTTTCAGCACTTGTTACGAAAAGTAACACTTTTCAACATTTTTTTTATTTAAACGATTTATTGACAAAATACATGAAAATTTGACTTAAAATTTCACTCAGTGTGTGTTTTCTGGAATTGCAAAAAATGTTGTATGGAAAACTTGATTTTTTCAGCACTCTTCGTATTTATCCAACTCGGTGAACTTCGTTGGATAAATGTACGACTCGTGCTGACAAAATCCTCTTTTTGCAACTTATTGCGTAAACTACTATTATGCAACAAGTTGAAAAAAGAGGATTTTTTCAGCACGAGTCGTACATTTATCCAACGAGGTTCACCGAGTTGGATAAATACGAAGAGTGCTGAAAAAATCAAGTTTTGCAACGAGTTCCATACAACATTTTTTGCAATTCCAAAAAACACACACTGAGTGAAATTTTATGTCAAATTTTCATGTATTTTGTCAATAAATCGTTTAAATCAAAAAAATGTTGAAAAGTTTTACTTTTCGAAACAAGTGCTGAAAAGTTCAACTTTTCAGCACCCATTTGAGTGCTGAAAAGTAGAATTTTTCAGCATTTATTTTGAAAAGTGTTGCTATTTGATTCTGTTATTTTTGGTACAGAAAAGTAGGCTATTTCGTCGTTCAAGAATGACAGGAAAAGTAAGTAGTTTCACGACGGAATTGCAAAAATGAATTTTAAAACACTTTTTTCATCCAAATGTTGAACCTAGGCTTGTTATTACAATTTTTATATATTTTTTTATTTTTTTCTGACTTGTAATTTTGTTATTTTAATTTTTAATTTTTTTATGCTTTTCCCTCGTCCTCGGCCAGAGCCGAGGGACAAAAACTTTGAAAAATATTTGCATCGGCCTGGTTTGGTTTTCTTCATAGAGACACCATGTGGAGACACCCTATCTTCAACCACCCCCTACTCACGTTGGAGGGGTAACCAAGCAAAACAAAATTCCTCCACACTCAACTGAGAGAGAGAACTCAGAGAGCAAGAATTCGCGAGAACTCACCACCACCACATTCAAAACAATTCGCTCTTTTTCTCACTCTCGCGATGCACGCTTCCAAATTGCGGGTGATTGGCTGCTCGTTGTGGTAGTGAAAATGCAGTGAAAACTGCAAGTTTCCACCACCCCACCCTCTCAAATCCGTTCGCCCCAGCACCGAAGAACCCGCGTTGTTTTGGTCTCCCCGGCCCACGTGAGAGCTGAGTGCCGGGGGACACACGTGATCGCCTGCGGGCTGGCGTACGAAGTCGCATCGCGACGCCGCCGCCGTCGCTCTCTCGCGAGTGCCTCCTTAGAACCGACGACGACGATATCTGTCTGCATAGTCGCCGCGGCGGAACACGGCCAAGGATCAGTTAGAAGTAGCCGTAGCAGCAGTCAGCAGCACCTTACGCCAGCTCTCCGCGCGCGCTCGAGTTTTTTCCCCCAGTTTTTGGCCGAGTTTTCTGGAGTTTGTGTCTTGAGAGGAGTTATCTCTTTGGAAATCCGGGAATCCGTGGACCGACGTCGTCGTCGTCGCCGCCGCCGCCGCGTAGAGTACTGTTTAGAGTAGCGTAACGGCAGCAGCAGGAGCAGCCTCAGTCACGTTTTGGTAGTGGTCGAGATTAGACTAGTGTGAGAGAGAGAGAGTCGAGACACCGGAAGTTGGTACCAGCAGTTCCGCACGCACGGAGATCCGTAGGTCGTAGTGTTCCGACGCCGGCAGCAGCTGTCGCGAAGAATCGTTCCGCGCGAAATACAACACCACAGTCCATACAGCGCTTAGTCCTGTAGTCTTGCCTTGCCTGCGGTAGAGTTGCATCACCACACACAGATTACACGACACTTTTGACACTCTTTTTTTGTTGATGTTCACACACCTGCACCCCCGTCCGTGTCGAACGCGCGTGTGAGTCGCCAAGTCGCCAAGTCGCCAAGTCGCCGAGAACGCGTGTCCAGATCTCCAGAGTTCAAGGCGAGCCGTGGATTCCACTTGAGCTGAAAAAGGGAGCAGTATTTTTGGAATTTTCGCCTGCTACGCGATTCAGGAAAAGCCAGACGCCGGTGTTTTCGGAAAATAGCCAGCTTTTTGGAGAGAGTGATTGCGTTGCGGGGCAACACGAGAGTGGAGGAAGTTTTGTGGAAGGAGGAAGAGTGCATATAAATTTAATCTAAGCGATTGAAAACAGCATCGCCAGTGCACCGCTCTAATTGAATCAACGGAAGTTCATTCAATATTGAAAAAATACACTATCATCATCGTCGGCGTGCCGCTCTAGAAATATAAATATATATACAGCAAAACACACATCACTATCTGTCTATCTATCTCTTTATACATATATTCAAACAAGTATAAATAAACGATTAGTAGCTAATTGATAGTTTTTCGTTTTTTCGGATTACGAGTAGCAGCGCATCAACCACTTAAAAATAAAACACACTATTTAGCCCCTCGTTGATTGTGTAGAGAGCGTGTTCGTTTTCGTGTGTAGTTCTTCGTGTAAACCGTGTTCGAATATCTATACTCCCAAGTTCCAAGTATCTCGTGTAGCAGCATCTCCAGCAGTGCAAGTCCGCCAAAGAACATCGCAAATCTCAAAGTCCCTCCGAAGCAGCAGCAGCAGTCGTAGTCGAGTTCAACCACGTGGCGTTGTGTCAAGTTCAGAGCGCCGTTATCAGTATCCGGCAATCGAAGCCAAAGTCAGTGATTCCGTGTGATTCCGAGCTCGAAGAGCTCTCAAAAGTGCGTTCGCTGATACAGCTGAAGTGAAGAAGCGTTAGCGCGTGTGTTTACACCTTAAGAAAAAAAAGTTTAAAATTGTGATATCTAGCTTGAAAGCACAGTGCGAGAAGCAGTTCTAGAAGATCCGTAGCTCTCGAGCGAAGCATTTACCCAGCCACGCCGTTGGAGCAAGCCATCAAGCTGTGGAAGATGGAGCACCACCAGAGCCAGGACATGGCCGGAGCGCACCAGGCCGGCGGGGGCAATCAGGCCGAGGTGCCGAACGACCCAGGGTAAGCAGGCAGCAAGTTGGGCGGGAAGGGGGGAAATTTGTCAAAACGATATTCGTGCGTACAAACGTGAGCCGGCTGCTGGCTGGGAGTGACATGTCATCGGCATGTGTCCATCAAACTGGTTGGGTCAAAACGCGGCAGTGCGTTGTCCGGTTGATCGGTGGAGGTCGGAGAGAACCAACGCTGGGATTTTTTTTTTCGCTGGGTTTCGACACGAAAGGCGTGTTGAACGTGATTTTGGGAGTGAAAATAACGTTGTTTGAAGTGATGGTTTTTGGGTTAGGGGTTTGAAGATTAAAAAAGCATTTTTTTTATTGATGCCTTAAAATTGGGACGAATTGAGGCTACCGTATTAAAAGAGAATGGAGGGATGCAATTGGATGAAATTTTTGGTGAACTTCTCTATGACCAAAGAATCATTTTGAACCAACTTGTATGGAGGAACTTTACAAGTTTTCATACAATTTTGTCAGCTGTCTATACAAAAATATTGTCAAGATCAATATTATTTTGCATTTTTATAAAATAGTAACATTCTATAAAATATCGCAAAAAAAAACAAAAAAAAAAACATTTTGAAAAAATCTTATTGCTGAATATTTTTAGATGACGAAAATTTCACTTTTTGAGCTATGGCACAAGTTAGTCAAAATAAATTTTCCAGAGTTGCCATTTTTTGGCGGACTTTATTTAAATATATAAAATTTAAATTGCAACCGAAAATAACGTTACATAAATTTTGACACTGTGCACCGTTTTAGAGTTATATTTTGTTATTTTTTGATATGGTCGATAATAATGTAATGAAACCATTATCGGCGAACTAATGATCCCAAATGACTTATTTGGTCATATAAAAATAACACACAAAAAACTTCATCCAAATAAAATATAAAAAAATTTAATTGCAAAAAATAGCTTATACTTGGGAGAATTGCTCATCTCTTTTCATTTCACTTAAAAAATATGATTTAAAAAGTTTTCATCGAATTCCACTGAAGGCCTTTTCTGAAATATACAAAAATGCAAAAAAAAGTATAAAGTTAACTTAACTCGAACTCTAGTTAGCAATCAAAATGCAATTTGAGACTCAAGCCAGCTCAAATAGATGCGACTTTTAGACGATAATTTCTAGGTCTGAAGATTGGTTCTGGAGCTTTGGAAGAGTAGAAATGATGTAGCTTTGTAGAAAAGACTTGAATAGTTTCAAGCTAAAAAAAAACACTAAGAAGTACAAAAAAATAAGGAAAACACGTACAACAATAGAAGTCAAAAAACATCAAAATGTATCAAAAATAACATTATTTAAAATTTTGATAATGGATTTGTTTCATCCTTTAAAAACTTTAAACATTGAATAGAAGGATTTATGTTAGGATTTTTTTAAAAATTGATCCTTACTTACGGACCCAAACCAATCTGATTGTTAAAATATTTAAATTTTGTTCTAAGCTAATTCATAGACAGTAATATAGGGAATAAATAAATAATCAAGCCACATTGATAGTAGTTTTGACCGAAGTTTTAAAGATACTAACATATCTTTAACAAAAATCTTGGTGCAAAAAGCTCTAGTTTAATGGTACCGTAAAACGGGGTAACTTTGATTGCCGGGGTTACTTTGATAAGTTTGTGATTTTACCGCAAAATGAAGATTAGAAATTAAATATGTATGGAATGGTGAAGAATCATACTGACCGTGTTAGAGAAGTGTTCAAAGTACTGCTAGGAGATGTTTTCATAAAATTTTAAAAAGTTTGTTAATTATAATAAAGAAAATGTTGATGAATAGTGCCATGATTTTCTCAATGAACATGATTTCAAATTCAAAACGGAATGCATTTTCAGATTCTTTGGACAGTTTTTCACTAGAAGAAAGTAAAATAAGTTTGTTAATAATAAATAGTATGTGTTTTAGAAACATAATTTAAAAAAAATCATCAAATGTATAGGCAATTGCAGTAAAACAAATTTCATATGAAATGTGAAAACTTTTGATTCGTGCTTCGAATTCAGTTTAAAATGTAATATAAATTGATATTTGTATACACAATTTTAGATTCAACAAATTTCAAGCAAAATTCTGTTTTTAAATATTTGTTTTCCTTAAATTAAAATGTTTCATTTCATTTCATTTATTTGGTTGCTTTAACAAATACATTGGTGCAGTTGTTATCCTGATCTGAGATATGGACTACCTTTCAACAGCTGATTTGTGCTTAAGGGGGAGAGAGTTTACTTTTACTAAGGAGAACGAATTGGACAGCGAAGGAAAAAAATTGCAAAAATAACCTTCGAAAAAATTAAAATGTGTTTTGACAAAAAAAGCTTATAAACATAGTTGACTAAATATAAACATTGATTTTTCTTTTCTTAAAAACTGTATCAGCAACCTTATTGATTTGACGTAAACATAAAATTTGAAAAGTTTAAATCTGATTTTAACGAGAAAAGCTCTGAACCAGATTTCAAAATAAGAATTTTTAACGCAACTATTTTTTCAAACACTATTGATCCAACTTTTTTTCAAAAAGTGTACATGGAACATGTGTGGCCTACCCCAGTGCATGTTTTAAAAATAAAAGTCTTGAAAAAAACCTTACCAATTGAAAAATATTAAAAAAAAAAGAAATAATATCAATGTCACCCGGTTTACGGTACCAATTCAATTATGTATAAAAGTATAAAAAAACGGCAGCTTAGATTTGCCATTGAATATTTTTTTTGTAAGTTAAACATTATTACACTGTTCAGTGTTTATTTGTAATGTACTGTCAGTTGAAAGAAAGCCGTGGAAACTTGTTGAACATCCTTTTTGCACATAACTTCAAGTGAAAACATCAATCGTTAGAGTTATTGCCTTTTTTATTGTTGCTTCTAGAGACCAATTCTAAAAGAATTTGATCGTAAACATGATTAAACTTTTTTCTTGTGAAATTTAAAAAGATAATATAATCTTTTGTTTTCTCAAATTATTTGTTTTTCAAAAGTGCTTTAAACAATAGTTTTGCTGAGAAAAATTTTAAAATCAGAGGTGACTTTGATAGTTACGGCTTCCTACAAATTTCAGCTTTAAAAATCGAAAATTGAATTGATTACATCAATTTGAGCATATGAAATGTTTGATTTAAAAAAAATCTTGTTTGATTATTTAGGTTAATTACCTTCCTTCAAAATGTATCGTTTAGCAAAGAATAATGTTAAATTTTGCTCAAATTGATTAAGTTCCTTTAAATTTGAAGATTTTTTTAAAATGGTTTTAGTATATATTTTTTTCAAAGAATCCGATATTGATGTCCGTTTCCTTATTTTCAATGAGAAAAACAAAACACATTGAGAGCTTTAAAATAATCCTATTTACAATGTTTATTATTAAAGACAACTTACTTTTAACACCTTTAAAAAATTGTTAAAACTACCTTTTGAGCTGCCAAGTTTTGGATCTGTTCTTTTTTTTAGTTCAGCGACCCTTGAAATTAATTTAAAGGCCAAAAAATTTGCATATTATTCAGAAGACAGAATGTCTCAAAAGGTCAAATGTCTTCGAATGGTATAATGAACCTGGTGGACCTTATCATAACACCTTCGGGTAGGTGACCAATGGAATGTTAAAATTAATATTAAAATTTTAACATTAAGTTAAGAAATAGCCACTGAATCCGCTTTGTAAATGCGGCCCCAATACTCTTTATGGGTCATGGGAAAAATATTTTATACAATTGCGACCTAAAACTAAGCATTTATTACGAATATTATTGTTCACAGGTATAAAGCTTTTTTTTATCAGCAAAATGAAACTGAGTACGACCACAAAAGGGTTAAAAATGGATTTTAAAATCAGTTTTGAAAAATTAACTTCGTGATTTTTCTCGACAGAAGGGTTCTTGCTTGATAGGGACCATAGTTGATCCATGGTAAAATGTTGGCCTGTAAATTAAATTTGTCGCATTAAAATCAAAAGAAATGATTTTAACCGTGTTTTTATCCGTTGTACATAACAATAACAAATAGAGCTTGTAAACCCTATTTAACTTATTGAAGGTAGCGAACGCTAATTTGGGAGAAGATAAATAAAAAATATGATTTGATGACTTGAAGATCTATCACCGAGTTACAAAAAACTTAAATTTTAGATAATCAATATGTAGATTTCGATTTGGATAATCGAGTGCAGCTCAAAATACTAGCTACTAGACTACTTCCCATCGTTGTCCCCATGTTGTACCACTGTTAATGTCGCAGAGCATCGATCCCGATCAACGCCGCAATGCTGTGATTTCCTAAACACATTTCCGATGCGCACCCCGATAACACACAAGTTCATTGCGCCGCCGCCGCCGCGCCATCCGCGCGTCGATTCCTGAATGAACCCACAAGTGTTTCTTATCTAACACCGTTGTTGGTTGTCCAGCCGAGTCCGCAGATAGTGGAGTCTCGTGATAGCTCTGCCCGCCGCTGTCAGTCCGGGTTGCTTCGGGCGGGTAATTGGCCCCGATTATCTATGGTCTATACAAGCCAGATGACACATGTCGCCATTTTGAATTTTCTTTGTGCTAAAATTTAGTGCTCATTTAGTGCTATTTAGTGCCCTATACCCCACATTTAGTGCCCTTATAGTTTCCATACAAATTGCCATACAAAATTTGAAATACAAGCCAGATGACACATGTCGCCATTTTGAATTTTCATTGTGCTAAAATTTAGTGCTCATTTAGTGCTATTTAGTGCCCTATACCCCACATTTAGTGCCCTCATAGTTTCCATACAAATCGCCATACAAAAATTTGAAATACAAGCCAGATGACACATGTCGCCATTTTGAATTTTCTTTGTGCTAAAATTTAGTGCTCATTTAGTGCTATTTAGTGCCCTATACCCCACATTTAGTGCCCTCATAGTTTCCATACAAATCGCCATACAAAGTTCAAAAGTCAAATTTCAGATGTCGCCATTTTGAATGTTTTTTCGTGCTTAAATTTAGTGCTCATTTAGTGCTATTTAGTGCCCTATACCCCACATTTAGTGCCCTCATAGTTTCCATACAAATCGCCATACAAAGTTCAAAAGTCAAATTTCAGATGTCGCCATTTTGAATGTTTTTCAGTGCTAAAATTTAGTGCTCATTTAGTGCTATTTAGTGCCCTATACCCCACATTTAGTGCCCTCATAGTTTCCATACAAATCGCCATACAAAGTTCAAAAGTCAAATTTCAGATGTCGCCATTTTGAATGTTTTTCAGTGCTAAAATTTAGTGCTAATTTGGTGCTATTTAGTGCCCTATACCCCACATTTAGTGCCATACAAATCGCCATACAAAGTTCAAAAGTCAAATTTTAGATGTCGCCATTTTGAATGTTTTTTCGTGCCTAAATTTAGTGCTCATTTGGTGCTATTTAGTGCCCTATATCCCACATTTAGTGCCCTCATAGTTTTCATACAAATCGCCATACAAAGTTCAAAAGTCAAATTTCAGATGTCGCCATTTTGAATGTTTTTTGTGCTAAAATTTAGTGCTCATTTAGTGCTATTTAGTGCCCTATAACCCACATTTAGTGCCCTCATAGTTTCCATTCAAATCGCCATACAAAGTTCAAAAGTCAAAATTTAGATGTCGCCATTTTGAATTTTTTTGTGCCTAAATTTAGTGCTCATTTGGTGCTATTTAGTGCCCTATATCCCACATTTAGTGCCCTCATAGTTTTCATACAAATCACCATACAAAGTTCAAAAGTCAAATTTCAGATGTCGCCATTTTGAATGTTTTTGTGCTAAAATTTAGTGCTCATTTAGTGCTATTTAGTGCCCTATACCCCACATTTAGTGCCCTCATAGTTTCCATTCAAATCGCCATACAAAGTTCAAAAGTCAAAATTTAGATGTCGCCATTTTGAATTTTTTTGTGCCTAAATTTAGTGCTCATTTGGTGCTATTTAGTGCCCTATATCCCACATTTAGTGCCCTCATAGTTTCCATACAAATCGCCATACAAAGTTCAAAAGTCAAATTTCAGATGTCGCCATTTTGAATGTTTTTCAGTGCTAAAATTTAGTGCTCATTTAGTGCTATTTAGTGCTCCACACCCCACATTTAGTGCCCTCATAGTTTCCATACAAATCGCCATACAAAGTTCAAAAGTCAAAATTTAGATGTCGCCATTTTGAATTTTTTTGTGCCTAAATTTAGTGCTAATTTGGTGCTATTTAGTGCCCTATATCCCACATTTAGTGCCCTCATAGTTTCCATACAAATCGCCATACAAAGTTCAAAAGTCAAATTTCAGATGTCGCCATTTTGAATGTTTTTCAGTGCTCATTTAGTGCTATTTAGTGCCCTATACCCCACATTTAGTGCCATACAAATCGCCATACAAAGTTCAAAAGTCAAATTTTAGATGTCGCCATTTTGAATGTTTTTTCGTGCCTAAATTTAGTGCTCATTTGGTGCTATTAAGTGCCCTATATCCCACATTTAGTGCCTTCATAGTTTTCATACAAATCGCCATACAAAGTTCAAAAGTCAAATTTCAGATGTCGCCATTTTGAATGTTTTTTGTGCTAAAATTTAGTGCTCATTTAGT
This sequence comes from Culex pipiens pallens, assembly GCF_016801865.2. Lineage (NCBI taxonomy): Eukaryota > Metazoa > Arthropoda > Insecta > Diptera > Culicidae > Culex > Culex pipiens. The sequence continues at coordinate 10,371,055 of NC_068939.1, forward strand.
GCTATTTAGTGCCCTATACCCCACATTTAGTGCCCTCATAGTTTCCATTCAAATCGCCATACAAAGTTCAAAAGTCAAAATTTAGATTTCGCCATTTTGAATTTTTTTGTGCCTAAATTTAGTGCTCATTTGGTGCTATTTAGTGCTCCATACCCCACATTTAGTGCCCTCATAGTTTCCATACAAATCGCCATACAAAGTTCAAATGTCAAATTTCAGATGTCGCCAGTTTGAATGTTTTTTCGTGCTAAAATTTAGTGCTCATTTAGTGCTATTTAGTGCCCTATACCCCACATTTAGTGCCCTCATAGTTTCCATTCAAATCGCCATGCAAAGTTCAAAAGTCAAATTTTAGATGTCGCCATTTTGAATTTTTTTCGTGCCTAAATTTAGTGCTAATTTGGTGCTATTTAGTGCCCTATATCCTACATTTAGTGCCCTCATAGTTTCCATACAAATCGCCATACAAAGTTCAAAAGTCAAATTTCAGATGTCGCCATTTTGAATGTTTTTCAGTGCTAAAATTTAGTGCTCATTTAGTGCTATTTAGTGCTCCACACCCCACATTTAGTGCCCTCATAGTTTCCATACAAATCGCCATACAAAGTTCAAAAGTCAAATTTTAGATGTCGCCATTTTGAATTTTTCTTCGTGCCTAAATTTAGTGCTCATTTGGTGCTATTTAGTGCCCTATATCCCACATTTAGTGCCCTCATAGTTTCCATACAAATCGCCATACAAAGTTCAAATGTCAAATTTCAGATGTCGCCATTTTGAATGTTTTTTGTGCTTAAATTTAGTGCTCATTTAGTGCTATTTAGTGCTCCATACCCCACATTTAGTGCCCTCATAGTTTCCATACAAATCGCCATACAAAGTTCAAATGTCAAATTTCAGATGTCGCCAGTTTGAATGTTTTTTCGTGCTAAAATTTAGTGCTCATTTAGTGCTATTTAGTGCCCTATACCCCACATTTAGTGCCCTCATAGTTTCCATTCAAATCGCCATGCAAAGTTCAAAAGTCAAATTTTAGATGTCGCCATTTTGATTTTTTTTCGTGCCTAAATTTAGTGCTAATTTGGTGCTATTTAGTGCCCTATATCCTACATTTAGTGCCCTCATAGTTTCCATACAAATCGCCATACAAAGTTCAAAAGTCAAATTTCAGATGTCGCCATTTTGAATGTTTTTCAGTGCTAAAATTTAGTGCTCATTTAGTGCTATTTAGTACTCCATACCCCACATTTAGTGCCCTCATAGTTTCCATACAAATCACCATACAAAGTTCAAAAGTCAAATTTCAGATGTCGCCATTTTGAATGTTTTTTGTGCTAAAATTTAGTGCTCATCTAGTGCTATTTAGTGCCCTATACCCCACATTTAGTGCCCTCATAGTTTCCATACAAATCGCCATACAAAGTTCAAAAGTTAAATTTCAGATGTCGATATTTTGAATGTTTTTCAGTGCTAAAATTTAGTGCTCATTTAGTGCTATTTAGTGCCCTATACCCCACATTTAGTGCCCTCATAGTTTCCATACAAATCGCCATACAAAGTTCAAAAGTCAAATTTCAACTGTCGCCATTTTGAATGTTTTTCAGTGCTAAAATTAAGTGCTCATTAAGTGCTATTTAGTGTCCTTTACCCCGCATTTAGCGCCCTCATTGTTTTCATACAAATCGTCACATAAAGCCTTCGGCTAAGTGCAAGTATGGGTCTAAAAATGTTTTTTACTTAAAATTTATACTTGATTTAATATATTTTCACACTGGAATGATTTAGTGCCTTCGACTTAGTGCAAGTATCGGACTGAAAATGATATTTTCCTAAAATTCAAACTTGAATAAAAATATTTCTACACTGGAACGATTTAGTGCCTTCGACTAAATGCAAGTATTGGGCAAAAAATGATATTTTCTTAAAATTCAAACATGAATCAACATATTTTCACACTGGAATGATTAAGTGCCTTCGACTAAGTGCAAGTATCGGACTGAAAATGATATTTTCTCAAAATTCAAACTTGATTAAACATATTTCCACACTGGAATGATTTAGTGCCTTTGACTAAGTGCAAGCATCGTGCTGAAAATGATATTTTCTTAAAATTCAAACATGAATAAATATATTTTCTTACTGGAATAATTTAGTGCCTTCGACAAAGTGCAAGTATCGGACTGAAAATGATATTTTCTTAAAAATCAAACTTGATTAAACATATTTTCTTACTGGAATAATTTAGTGCCTTCGACAAAGTGCAAGTATCGGACTGAAAATGATATTTTCTAAAAATTCAAACTTGATTGAACATATTTTAACACTAGAATGATTTATTGCCTTCGACAAAGTGCAAGTATCGGACTGAAAATGATATTTTCTTAAAATTCAAACTTGATTAAACATATTTCCACACTGGAACGATTTAGTGCCTTCGACTAAATGCAAGTATCGGGCAAAAAAGGATATTTTCTTAAAATTTCAACATGTTTAAACATATTTTCTAAATGGAATGATTTAGTGCCTTCGACTGTGTACAAGTATCGGGCATAAAATAATATTTTCTCAAAATTCAAACTTTATTCAACATATTTTCACACTGGAATGATTTAGTGCCTTCGACAAAGTGCATGTATTGGGCTGAAAAAGATATTTTCTTAAAATTCAAACATGAATCAACATATTTTCACACTGGAATGATATGGTGCCTTCGACTGAGTGCAAGTTTCGGTCTGAAAATGATATTTTCTTAAAATTCAAACTTGATTGAACATATTTTCACACTGGAATGATTTAGTGCCTTCGACTTAGTGCAAGTTTCGGACTGAAAATGATATTTTCCTAAAATTCTAACTTGATTAAAAATATTTCCACACTGGAACGATATAATGCCTTCGACTAAATGCAAGTATTGGGCAAAAAATTATATTTTCTTCAAATTCAAACTTGATTGAACTTATTTTCACACTGGAATGATTTAGTGCCTTTGACTAAGTGCAAGCATCGGACGGAAATTGATATTTTCTTAAAATTCAAACTTCATAAAACATATTTCCACACTGGAACGATTTAGTGCCTTCGACTAAATGCAAGTATCGGGCAAAAAATGATATTTTCTCAAAATTCAAACTTGATTAAACATTTTTTCTTACTGGAATAATTTAGTGCCTTCGACAAAGTGCAAGTATCGGACTGAAAATGATATTTTCTTAAAATTCAAACTTGATTAAACATATTTTCTTACTGGAATAATTTAGTGCCTTCGACAAAGTGCAAGTATCGGACTGAAAATGATATTTTCTTAAAATTCAAACTTGATTAAACATATTTTCTTACTGGAATAATTTAGTGCCTTCGACTAAGTGCAAGTATCGGATGGAAAATGATATTTTCTGAAAATTCAAACTTGATTAAACATATTTCCACACTGGAACGATTAAGTGCCTTCGACTAAATGCAAGTATTGGGCAAAAAATGATATTTTCTTAAAATTCAAACATGTATCAACATATTTTCACACTGGAATGATTTTGTGCCTTCGACTAAGCGCAAGTATCGGACTGAAAATGATATTTTCTGAAAATTCAAACTTGATTAAACATATTTCCACACTGGAACGATTTAGTGCCTTCGACTAAATGCAAGTATCGGGCAAAAATGATATTTTCTTAAAATTTCAACATGTTTAAACATATTTTCTAAATGGAATGATTTAGTGCCTTCGACTAAGTGCAAGTATTGGGCTGAAAAAGAAATTTTCTTAGAATTTATACTTGATTCAACATATTTTCTAACTGGAATGATAGAAAGCCTTCGACTAACAACAAGTTTCGGTCTGAATATGATATTTTTTTTTAGAATTTATACTTGAATTTTTAGAAAATATAACTTTCAACCCGAAACTTGCACATAGTCGAAGGCACTAAATCGTTGCAGTGTGAAAATATGTTGAATCAAGTTTGAATTTTAAGAAAATATCATTTTTTGCCCGATACTTGCACTGTGTCGAAGGCACTAAATCATTCTAGTGTGAAAATATGTTCAATCAAGTTTGAATTTTAAGAAAATATCATTTTTTGCCCGATACTTGCATTTAGTCGAAGGCACTTATTCGTTACAGTGTGGAAATATTTTTAATCAAGTTTGAATTTTAGGAAAATATCATTTTCAGTCCGATACTTGCACTAAGTCGAAGGCACTAAATTATTCCAGTAAGAAAATATATTTAATCATGTTTGAATTTTAGGAAAATATCATTTTCAGTCCGATACTTGCACTAAGTCGAAGGCACTAAATTATTCCAGTATGAAAATATATTTAATCATGTTTGAATTTTAAGAAAACATCATTTTCAGCACGATGCTTGCACTTAGTCAAAGGCACTAAATCATTCCAGTGTGGAAATATGTTTAATCAAGTTTGAATTTTAAGAAAATATCATTTTCAGTCCGATACTTGCACTTAGTCGAAGGCACTAAATCATTCCAGTGTGAAAATATGTTGATTCATGTTTGAATTTTAAGAAAATATCATTTTTTGCCCAATACATGCATTTAGTCGAAGGCACTAAATCGTTCCAGTGTGGAAATATTTTTAATCAAGTTTGAATTTTAGGAAAATATCATTTTCAGTCCGATACTTGCACTAAGTCGAAGGCACTAAATTATTCCAGTAAGAAAATATATTTAATCATGTTTGAATTTTAAGAAAATATCATTTTCAGCACGATGCTTGCACTTAGTCAAAGGCACTAAATCATTCCAGTGTGGAAATATGTTTAATCAAGTTTGAATTTTAAGAAAATATCATTTTCAGTCCGATACTTGCACTTAGTCGAAGGCACTAAATCATTCCAGTGTGAAAATATGTTGATTCATGTTTGAATTTTAAGAAAATATCATTTTTTGCCCAATACATGCATTTAGTCGAAGGCACTAAATCGTTCCAGTGTGGAAATATTTTTAATCAAGTTTGAATTTTAGGAAAATATCATTTTCAGTCCGATACTTGCACTAAGTCGAAGGCACTAAATTATTCCAGTAAGAAAATATATTTAATCATGTTTGAATTTTAAGAAAATATCATTTTCAGCACGATGCTTGCACTTAGTCAAAGGCACTAAATCATTCCAGTGTGGAAATATGTTTAATCAAGTTTGAATTTTAAGAAAATATCATTTTCAGTCCGATACTTGCACTTAGTCGAAGGCACTAAATCATTCCAGTGTGAAAATATGTTGAATCAAGTTTGAATTTTAAGAAAATATCATTTTTTGCCCAATACTTGCATTTAGTCGAAGGCACTAAATCGTTCCAGTGTGGAAATATGTTTAATCAAGTTTGAATTATAAGAAAATATCATTTTAAGTCCGACACTTGCACTGTGTCGAAGGCACTAAATCATTCTAGTGTGAAAATATGTTCAATCAAGTTTGAATTTTAAGAAAATATCATTTTTTGCCCGATACTTGCATTTAGTCGAAGGCACTTATTCGTTCCAGTGTGGAAATATTTTTAATCAAGTTTGAATTTTAGGAAAATATCATTTTCAGTCCGATACTTGCACTAAGTCGAAGGCACTAAATTATTCCAGTAAGAAAATATATTTAATCATGTTTGAATTTTAGGAAAATATCATTTTCAGTCCGATACTTGCACTAAGTCGAAGGCACTAAATTATTCCAGTATGAAAATATATTTAATCATGTTTGAATTTTAAGAAAACATCATTTTCAGCACGATGCTTGCACTTAGTCAAAGGCACTAAATCATTCCAGTGTGGAAATATGTTTAATCAAGTTTGAATTTTAAGAAAATATCATTTTTAGTCCGATACTTGCACTTAGTCGAAGGCACTAAATCATTCCAGTGTGAAAATATGTTGATTCATGTTTGAATTTTAAGAAAATATCATTTTTTGCCCAATACATGCATTTAGTCGAAGGCACTAAATCGTTCCAGTGTGGAAATATTTTTAATCAAGTTTGAATTTTAGGAAAATATCATTTTCAGTCCGATACTTGCACTAAGTCGAAGGCACTAAATTATTCCAGTAAGAAAATATATTTAATCATGTTTGAATTTTAAGAAAATATCATTTTCAGCACGATGCTTGCACTTAGTCAAAGGCACTAAATCATTCCAGTGTGGAAATATGTTTAATCAAGTTTGAATTATAAGAAAATATCATTTTAAGTCCGACACATTTTTACTGTGTCGAAGGCACTAAATCATTCTAGTGTGAAAATATGTTCAATCAAGTTTGAATTTTAAGAAAATATCATTTTTTGCCCAATACTTGCATTTAGTCGAAGGCACTAAATCGTTCCAGTGTGGAAATATGTTTAATCAAGTTTGAATTTTAGGAAAATATCATTTTCAGTCCGATACTTGCACTAAGTCGAAGGCACTAAATCATTCCAGTGTGAAAATATGTTAAATCAAGTATAAATTCTAACTAAAAAACATTTTTAGCCCCATACTTGCACTTAGCCGAAGGCTTTATATGACGATTTGTATGAAAACAATGAGGGCGCTAAATGCGGGGTATAGGACACTAAATAGCACTAAATGAGCACTTAATTTTAGCACTGAAAAACATTCAAAATGGCGACATCTGAAATTTGACTTTTGAACTTTGTATGGCGATTTGTATGGAAACTATGAGGGCACTAAATGTGGGGTGTAGGGCACTAAATAGCACTAAATGAGCACTAAATTTTAGCACTGAAAAACATTCAAAATATCGACATCTGAAATTTGACATTTGAACTTTGTATGGCGATTTGTATGGAAACTATGAGGGCACTAAATGTGGGGTATAGGGCACTAAATAGCACTAGATGAGCACTAAATTTTAGCACAAAAAACATTCAAAATGGCGAAATCTGAAATTTGACTTTTGAACTTTGTATGGCGATTTGTATGGAAACTATGAGGGCACTAAATGTGGGGTATAGGGCACTAAATAGCACTAAATGAGCACTAAATTTTAACACTGAAAAACATTCAAAATGGCGACATCTGAAATTTGACATTTGAACTTTGTATGGCGATTTGTATGGAAACTATGAGGGCACTAAATGTGGGGTGTAGGGCACTAAATAGCACTAAATGAGCACTAAATTTTAACACTGAAAAACATTCAAAATATCGACATCTGAAATTTGACATTTGAACTTTGTATGGCGATTTGTATGGAAACTATGAGGGCACTAAATGTGGGGTATAGGGCACTAAATAGCACTAAATGAGCACTAAATTTTAGCACAAAAAAATTCAAAATGGCGACATGTGTCATCTGGCTTGTATTTCAAATTTTTGTATGGCGATTTGTATGGAAACTATGAGGGCACTAAATATGGGGTATAGGGCACTAAATAGCACTAAATGAGCACTAAATTTTAGCACAAAGAAAATTCAAAATGGCGACATGTGTCATCTGGCTTGTATTTCAAATTTTGTATGGCAATTTGTATGGAAACTATAAGGGCACTAAATGTGGGGTATAGGGCACTAAATAGCACTAAATGAGCACTAAATTTTAGCACTGAAAAACATTCAAAATGGCGACATCTGAAATTTGACTTTTGAACTTTGTATGGCGATTTGTATGGAAACTATGAGGGCACTAAATGTGGGGTATAGGGCACTAAATAGCACTAAATGAGCACTAAATTTAAGCACGAAAAAACATTCAAAATGGCGACATCTGAAATTTGACTTTTGAACTTTGTATGGCGATTTGTATGGAAACCATGAGGGCACTAAATGTGGGGTATAGGGCACTAAATAGCACTAAATGAGCACTAAATTTAAGCACTAAAAAACATTCAAAATGGCGACATCTGAAGTTTGACTTTTGAACTTTGTATGGCGATTTGTATGGAAACTATGAGGGCACTAAATGTGGGGTATAGGGCACTAAATAGCACTAAATGAGCACTAAATTTAAGCACGAAAAAACATTCAAAATGGCGACATCTGAAATTTGACTTTTGAACTTTGTATGGCGATTTGTATGGAAACTATGAGGGCACTAAATGTGGGGTGTAGGGCACTAAATAGCACTAAATGAGCACTAAATTTAGGCACGAAAAATCATTCAAAATGGCGACATCTAAAATTTGACTTTTGAACTTTGTATGGCGATTTGTATGGAAACTATGAGGGCACTAAATGTGGGGTATAGGGCACTAAATAGCACTAAATGAGCACTAAATTTCAGCACAAAAAAAATTCAAAATGGCGACATGTGTCATCTGGCTTGTATTTCAAATTTTTGTATGGCGATTTGTATGGAAACTATGAGGGCACTAAATGTGGGGTATAGGGCACTAAATAGCACTTAATGAGCACTAAGTTCTAGCACAAAGAAAATTCAAAATGGCGACATGTGTCATCTGGCTTGTATTTCAAATTTTTGTATGGCGATTTGTATGGAAACTATAAGGGCACTAAATGTGGGGTATAGGGCACTAAATAGCACTAAATGAGCACTAAATTTTAGCACAAAGAAAATTCAAAATGGCGACCTGTGTCATCTGGCTTGTATTTCAAATTTTTGTATGGCGATTTGTATGGAAACTATGAGGGCACTAAATGTGGGGTATAGGGCACTAAATAGCACTAAATGAGCACTAAATTTCAGCACAAAGGAAAATTCAAAATGGCGACATGTGTCATCTGGCTTGTATTTCAAATTTTTGTATGGCGATTTGTATGGAAACTATGAGGGCACTAAATGTGGGGTATAGGGCACTAAATAGCACTAAATGAGCACTAAATTTAAGCACTAAAAAACATTCAAAATGGCGACATCTGAAGTTTTACTTTTGAACTTTGTATGGCGATTTGTATGGAAACTATGAGGGCACTAAATGTGGGGTATAGGGCACTAAATAGCACTAAATGAGCACTTAATTTAAGCACGAAAAAACATTCAAAATGGCGACATCTAAAATTTGACTTTTGAACTTTGTATGGCGATTTGTATGGAAACCATTAGGGCACTAAATGTGGGGTATAGGGCACTAAATAGCACTAAATGAGCACTAAATTTAAGCACTAAAAAACATTCAAAATGGCGACATCTGAAGTTTTACTTTTGAACTTTGTATGGCGATTTGTATGGAAACTATGAGGGCACTAAATGTGGGGTATAGGGCACTAAATAGCACTAAATGAGCACTAAATTTAAGCACGAAAAAACATTCAAAATGGCGACATCTGAAATTTGATTTTTGAACTTTGTATGGCGATTTGTATGGAAACCATGAGGGCACTAAATGTGGGGTATAGGGCACTAAATAGCACTAAATGAGCACTAAATTTAAGCACGAAAAAACATTCAAAATGGCGACATCTGAAGTTTGACTTTTGAACTTTGTATGGCGATTTGTATGGAAACTATGAGGGCACTAAATGTGGGGTATAGGGCAATAAATAGCACTAAATGAGCACTAAATTTTAGCACGAAAAAACATTCAAAATAGCGACATCTGAAATTTGACTTTTGAACTTTGTATGGCGATTTGTATGGAAACCATGAGGGCACTAAATGTGGGGTATAGGGCACTAAATAGCACTAAATGAGCACTAAATTTTAGCACAAAAAAAAATCAAAATGGCGACATGTGTCATCTGGCTTGTATTTCAAATTTTTGTATGGCGATTTGTATGGAAACTATGAGGGCACTAAATATGGGGTATAGGGCACTAAATAGCACTAAATGAGCACTAAATTTTAGCACAAAGAAAATTCAAAATGGCGACATGTGTCATCTGGCTTGTATTTCAAATTTTGTATGGCAATTTGTATGGAAACTATAAGGGCACTAAATGTGGGGTATAGGGCACTAAATAGCACTAAATGAGCACTAAATTTTAGCACAAAGAAAATTCAAAATGGCGACATGTGTCATCTGGCTTGTATAGACCATTATCTATGTGGAGCACACGGAGAACCCCTCGAAGATTACTGTGAGGGGCCCTTTTGGAGTTGCCAGCACTATCTCGCTCAGCTTGTTGAGCCCCGGAATGAGGCAGGTCAGTCCCAACTCGAGTGCTTCACGATGTGTTCCGGGAGTGAAGTTTAAGGTTGATCCACTCATTAGTAGATTTCACCATTCTTCCGGAGTATCGCAAAATTTCACCAACGTCACGCCAGTGCGTCACGTTTTTCCGTAGTCCGCGAAGTCGTTTACGTAACTTGGGCGAGCTACCTCTCTGAGTGACTTTGCGCGCGACTCGACGTCGTCTTCTCCGCGTCAACTTTCGTGAGTGATTTGTTTTCCTCGTTGCTTCCACCCTTGCCTCGACGTAGCTGAGAGGTGAGCATTATAATACGAAGAAGAGGCCAAGTTGATGGGAGGAGAAAATGAGAAATCAAAATAAAAGCCAACCCGCGTGCGCGTCAAGTTAAGCCGGCTTAGCAACGCGTAAGTCGCGCGGCCGGCCGAAGGCGGCTTAGCTTAGCTGGTTTTGTGTGGAGGAGGAGGAGCCGGGCTCGTCGTCGTCAGTCGACGCACATGGTTGCAAGCGCCGCCGAGCGTGGAACGACACGGTGTTCAGGTTGAGTTGTTCATTCATCTCGTGTACTGGTGGGGTACGGGTTTGTCCGGAAACTAGGTCTGGGTGGACGACATCGGGATTCGCCATTGATGCGGTTTTCATTCATGCTCTTATTACTATGCCGACTTAATTCCATGCCTGTCAGATTCCCTCGGTGTTCAATTTTAATTATGACCGTTTGACTCAATGGAGAACTACACAAAGTTTCGATTTATGATTTTATGACGCAAAACGGTAAATCAACTTCTGGCAGAATTGACACTTTATACGAGTACAAAAGGTCGGGGTTTTAAATGACGTTGCGACAATCGAACTACTTAATGAAATTCAGCCCTATCAGGCCTTCGCAGATCTCAATAAAATGATTTTTTGAAAGAATTTACTCACGTTTATTATTATGAACATAAGAACCATCTTTGACAACCTGTTCCATGAGACTGGCATTGAATTATCGTAAGCTGCTGATTTGTAATTGTTGGTTATTTGTCATGCAAATAAATGTAAATTATCATATAGAACCATGATTTTTTAAATTAATATTTTTATATGAAATATTCTAGCTTAAAAACTCATAATTTATATACACTGGTGCACTTTGGCAGATTTTAGCGTGACATACTTTACGGATGACACCATAGTAAAAAAAACCAAATATTTAATAGTTAAAAATAAAAATAAAAACTTAGTTAGGTGTAGTTTGTACCAGCCTTATTGATTTCGAACATTTTTATCGTAATTTCTCCATGGTGAGTCGTAATTTTTCTATGGTAGATCGAAATCGTGCTATCGAGAAATCTCGATCGTGAGTCGAAATATGTTTTTCACCACTTTGATTTAAGATATTTTAGAATGAAGCTTTAATTTTTAGAGCTAAGCTATTAAAGTTGTTTTTGAATCCAACCTTGAATAACAACTAATTAAAAACTGTATTTTTGAGGGTTTGTTCTGATACAATCAATTTGTGCTCGAAAGTTTGCTCTTGTAAAATCATTATGATTTATTATTGAATTGGAAAACTCATTTGATAAAATTATTCAGTTTTACTCAAAATTTAAATTCTATCGATAATACTGGAATCTTTTAAAACATTTTAGCCAATAAATTTAAATTTTCAGAATGATTTAGAAATTTCAACAGTCCAGACACGACTATCCGAAGTTTTGATTAATCGGAGTTCGATCATCTGAAGGTATTCAAAGAAAAATTGAGAATCTTTATTATGAAAAATATTTCGTTTTTAATTTATAGGTTTACGTGTAAAACACCCAAAACTTGTCAAATGATTGAAATTTATTGTCTGTTAATTGCTATTTATTTTAAAGATCTTGATTCGAATTGATTGATTATTTTTGCAATTCCTTAATGTTAACTCAAACTGAAAAAAGCCTTTCACAAATTTTTCATTTGTCTTACAAAAATTATTTTGCTCAAAAAGTATAATGTCTTCAATTCAATTTTAAAGTTATCACAGGTTTAGCGAAAAAACGTTCTATTTTTTTTGTATTTGCAATGGCCCAAGAAAAAAACATCTTATTGATGAATAAATAATACAAACATTTCATTAAATTATGCTAGGACAATGACATTTTTTGAAGATCCCGCCTTCCTCCTTTCGTTTTTTTGTGGTTGTCAAAAGACAGAATCCTTTCGTTATTTTCCCAAAAAACAAAATCGTGTAAAATAGGATGACAATAAAAAAATCTTTATCAGGGCTCGATTCTTTAGGTAAAAAATAAGTTACTTTGCAAATTTTTAGCCAAATCGATTAAGGTTCAAGAGTCGCTATGGATCGTGAAAGCTTGTTAAAAAAATCTTTCCTTGCAAAAACTAATAATCGCTGATAACTCGTCAGGGTTAACTCGGATCGTTTTGCGGTCTTCGGCAAAGTTGTATGTCATAAAATTTACATAAGAATCTCACACTTGACAATGATCTGACACATTTAACGCCACCTTTTGGAAAAATTTAGATAATTTAGCTTTTCCCCATATTTTTTTTTATTTTTCCCACACAAACTTCATGAACAAAGTGTTAAAATCCCATGATACGTTTTTGAAAAACTTACCATGCAATTTGAACATGAACTCCTTTTTCTCCGTGTAGCGAACCTTAAACCTTAACTGATTTGGCTCAAAATTGGAACAGTTACTTATTTTTACCTTAAGAATAGAGCTCTTAAAAGGGTCTTTTAAATTTTCCTTTTTTTATTTTTCTTGACACTCTACACGGAGAAAAATGAGTTCCCAAAATCGTGAACAAGCGTTCATGAAATTCGGAACCACGAACAAGTGTTCTAATTTCATGGTACGATTTTGAAAAACGTACCATGAAATTTGAACACTTTATTCGTGGTTCCGAATTTCATGAACGCTTATTCACGATTTTGAAAACTCATTTTTCTCTGTGTAGTGTAGAAATGATTGTAAGCAATAAAAATACAATGTATAACGGTAATGCTTGCATTTTTATTCAAACGTAAACTTAAGGCATTTTTTTGGCGTTTATAGACCACAGATTGCAAAATGACGTGAATCTTGTGAAAAAATTCAATGTTTATGAATTTAACAATATTTTTGATATAAGTATAACTCTGGAATCTTTTCCTTTTTCAAATTCTATTGTTTTTGGTTTGAGTTAGGCCGTTGCAAATATTTTTTTAAGTTTATGTCCCTCGGCTCTGACCAAAGTCGAGGGGGGGGGGGGGGGAAATAAAAAATATAAAAATTGAAATTACAAGCCTAGGTTTCAACATTTGGGTGGAAAAATGTTTTAAAATGCATTTTACAGGCGTGCAGTTGCTTTCCAATCATTAGTTTTGAAAATATCGAGGTATTGAAGGATTTTTTTTTTCGCAAAAGAAAAACTTTTCGTGGGACTGTACATTGGTATATCATGAAAATTTAAAATGTTTTCAAAGGAGTTCAAATATGCTAAATATGATTATAAACGCGGGAAAATGCATTTTAACTAATTTTCAGTTGATTAAACTTTAATTTTCATTAAAATTTTGTAGTTTTTCGAAAAAATATTTTTTTTGCCCCCTGATTATTCAGGCCAACTTTGAAAAGGGGGGCGACATAAACTTTGAAAAATATTTGCAAATTTGAACTGTTGTTATTCGATTGCATTTATGTTTCGAAATAAATTTAGACATTATTGGTCCACCAAAGTGTATAATTGAGTAAATTTGTGTAGAACTTTCTTAAATCCACAAATTTTCAAAGCATGTAAACAAAAAACCCACTTCAGCGCCAGCATATACCTATCTTTAAAGTTCAACACACTGCTATCACTGAAGTTCATCAACGTCTCAGAAAAAGCAGCGTCACATGTGCCATCCTCTAACCAGCGTTGTTTCATCCTTTCATCAGATTGAATTTCGTCTCAACTAAAATAGACCCCTTAACAAACCCACACATTCGCACAAACTCACGTGACACGACTCACTAACTCACATTCAGAGTTAACTTGCGTCCATAACCGACACATTTAACCGATATGGCGCGCATCCCCTCGTGTGTGAAACCGTCGGCGGCGACTGTTTACGACGACGACGATGGTGATGATGCGCTTTAATCAAGAGGAATTTGTGATCGAGCGCAACCGAACGCAGTGCCAAGGCAACAATATGCACACACACACAATGGATCAGTCAGTTCAGTGCTGTGTTGTTGTTGAGCTGCCAAATTCAATGTCTTGTTGGGGATGCGGGTCAATTTAGTGTCACAGGGGTACCGTGAGCTTGGGTTACACTGGAGTTTTTTTTTATTATTTACATTCCTAGATTTTTCTTAAAACAAATTTTGTAGATTTTAACAATTTTGTTTGTAATATATTTTTTTTGTAAGAAATTTCCGATTTTCGAAATTTCAGAAATACAAAATCAAAGAAAAGTTGAATTTTTATATTCAAATATTCAGAATTGCATCAATATAGTGACTTTTAATTTCAAGCAAGCTATAAAAATTGTGGACTTTTTCTAGGAAAAATTACACAAAAAACGTCATGATGATGGTGGTTTACGGTACTCGCGTGCCACATGACCGCCACGGAATGCGGGTCGCCCAATTTTAGAAATAAAGGGAAACGGGATTGTACATACCAATTTAGGGATCGATTGGGTGTGCACTTTGATCGAATGTAGGGCCATCAGCTGAGGAGTTGGTTTGTTTTTTTTGTATGATCGAATAATCTCTTTTTTTATGATTAGTTGAGGACAAATCTGCTCGGATGCTGAAGTCTTTTTTAGGAATGAATTAGGCCGATGAAAATATCATTCGCAGTTTACCATTTCGTGGTTTGTGTGCTATCTTGTGACACGTCCTATCTTTTTACAGCAGATGTGTCACAAGATAGCACAAAAGCGACGATTTGATGAAAAAATGATTATTAAATATAGGGCGTCCAATTTTCCCTGGAAATCAGAAAATTATTTTTAAAATCCCTGGAATTCTCGGGATATTTTTGAAATGGTCATATGTTAAGTTTATAAAGCTTGAAATCCCAAAATAATTTGATTACCAATAGCTAGTGATAATTCCGATGACAATCTGAACAGGGACAGCAGGTTTATGATAGCATTTTAGAATTGTTTTTTAGGTTTTTTATTGGTGTTTGGATTCTAAATCAATCACTTTTTTTTATCAAATTTGATTCAGAATAAAAAAATTTTTTTTTGGTTCCCTTTTCGACTTTTGCCAAAATACACAGAAAAATAAGTTGGTTTTTGGAAGGTTGAAAATTTGGTTGGTTGAATATTACTTCTTTTTGAGTAATTTTACCTACAAAATGTGTAAAAATGTGAACCTAATGAAAATTCACCAGCAATTGATGAAAATTCACCAGTTTCTAATGTAATATCAAACTATTTTTTTGACCCAAAATCTGTCATCATTCCCTGATGAATATTACCATAATTTTTTTCTGTGTAGATAACATTCCTTAATTTATATTTACGATCATTTTTTAAAATTTGTTGAAATGTTTTTATAAAAGAGATCTGAAAATTTCGCAATAGTTTCAATTTTTAACACTGAAAATCGGACCAATAGTTTCCGAGATATCGTCAGTAGAAAATTACAGGCTAATATGGTGACACTTAGAGAAATTCTTTTTCATCGATTCAGGGATGGTATAATCGCAAAAAAAAATCATTTTCGCTTGCGAACTTTCTTCACCCGCGAAAGAGAGGGGAGGCAAATCACGCAAAAGAAAATTGCTCCCGAACTTCTCCAAAAAAATCAATCTGCTGATGATTTTTGTGAATTTCCTTGTCAGCACCACTTTAAAATATTTAATTCACTTTGTTTACACACATTGCCCATCTACAAAATGTAACAGGTCATTTTTCGACGTGTGACGTTACACTTGCAAGTGTAGTAGTGAAAAAGATGTTCCGCCGAATAATCAAGATGATGATTTTTTTGGATTCCTTTTACCGATCATTCGTGCGCGAGAGAGGAGAGCCATGCTCCCATCGGATTTTTGCTCTTGATGAACGTCCAATGATTTTCTTTTGATGATGATTATTCCATCGCTGCATCGATTCAAATGCTTTGTGATGCTGTATCTCAGTTTTCTTTCAAGAAGTATTTTAAAAATATTTAAATAACGAAAATAAATCGAAAATAAATACTCAAAAGTGGCTCTCATGACTTGAGAACAGTACATTTTATAAAAAAATATAAAGAACTTTTCGATTGCAAAATTCGATTTTGCTTTGAAAAGTGATATTTAGTTTTTTCTTGTCCAGATTATCGATATTTTCCAAAAACAAGATTTTTTTTTTCAAAAATTATAGTATCATATCATATCTCCTAGTGATAAAAAGTTAAATAAAAATCATAAATACTTATTTTTTTTCTTAATTCGATTATCCGAAGTGAAATTCCTCCAAGGCCTTCGGATAATCGAGTTTGGACTGCATTTGCATACCCATTTTGTATGACCAGCCCCCCAAATTGTATGAAGACTTATACGAGAAAAAACTAATGATGCAAAATGACTACTTTTGGCATAAGGAATGCATTGACAAAAACTTCATCCAAATAAAAAAAATGAAAATTTCAAAATTGCAAAAATAAAATGTTTTTAACTAGTATAGAGCAACTCAAATACATTTTAAACCCTTTGTGGTCATGCATGCAACGAAACGGAATTGAATTAATGTTTCCATCATAGCTGTTGAAAATGATTTTGACTCCTTAAAAAAAAAACTGATTCAAAATATTCATTATTGGATAAGATTTAGCAACTTAATCTATCCAGTAAGCAAATTTGAAATAAAAAAATAAAAATAAAAATCAGGCACATTTGAACAATTGAAAAACTTTGCCATTTTAAGCTTTTGTAATGACAGTGGTCAAGCATGTCAAAATCAATTCTCGTAATCGTGAATTGTGTTCATGAATTTCAGAACACGAAGGAATTTGTTCATGAGTATGGTGCATTTGCACAATAAACGTGAATATCTTCCTTCGTGGTTCTGAAATTCATGAACACAATTCACGATTTCGAGAATTGACTTTTTTTCCGTGAATTAAAAAAGAAATGGAATCGCTCCATGGATTTTTAATGATTACTTTCTTATGAGTCAGATCAGTCCTTATAAAACTTTCATAACTCATTATTCTTTATGGAAACGTTGCAATTTTTGTAGTTGTAAATTTACGAACTTTTTGGCAGGGTATTAAAAATCACAAACAAAAAACAATAAAACGCATGAGGTTTAAATTCAAAATTATACACAACAGATTTTTTTTTATGTTGGCCACATGCAAACCAAGTTGAGCGTTCAAAGGAATCACTGATTGACAAACCGTTCAATTTGTCCAATCAAAATGTGACACCGCAAAGTTCTTCATCTAAACGACTCAGATGGAAGCCATTTTTAAGTCACTTTTTGTCTCACTTCTTCCCGACTTTCGTCTTGTCTCATTTGTCGTCATTTGTGTCGGTTTCGCTATTCTCTTCTTGCATATGTATTCCGAAAACGAGCTCCTACCGGTTTTTCGATCCGCTCTCCGTTCCCTCTCCTTCCCACTCTTCCGTCATCTCAACGCCGATTGGTTGAGCCGCCGCGGTGTGGCCAGTACATAAACATCTTTATGCCCACTTCCCATGGCAACGGTTGACGGCGGCGACTTTGACGGCAACCGCCGCGTGGTTCGGCATAATATAAAATCCCATAAAATCAATTAGGAGCGGCTGCCGGTTCGGTGAGCAAACCATTATCTGGGGCTGGCGCTCGCTCGCTCTCTCTCTCTAATAACATTTATTAATAATATTAATATTTAGTGGATATAATAGCGTACGCTGATTGGTTCATATAAAATTTAAAATTGCCGATTGCCACCCCAACCCTGAATGAATATACCTCCCACCATACTGGCTCGCGAGTACTCGCACTCGTTCACGCTTATACTCACACGATGGAGGACCAGCTCTGAAAACACGGAGAAAAAAGTTTGAGTTGTAAAACCCGACTGGAATCGAACTCACGACCTCTCGATTGGCAACCTTCGAGCGTATCGTAAAGCTGTCGTTGTCAATGTCTCACCTATCGCTCAATCCACTCAACATTCAGAATTCCAAACTTCTATCCGTGTCTCGGTGTCGTCGTCGTCAGCAGACCATCAAGATCACACACTCATTCGGCTCGTTTTGGTTTATGCGAAAGCGGGCGCGTTCCGTCCGTCGTCGGTTGTGGAGCCCCTCCGCTACTCCAAGTGCATGTTATTTTCTACCAGAATAATAACTATAATCACGATAATCGACAGATAATAGCCTCTCGCGCGGCCGTCATGGCACTGTTCCCGGCCGACTGTGCCAATCCCGTGAATCTCTTGGTTGAGGGGACCACACCCGGACCAGCTGAGCTAAAGCAGCAGCAGGACAGATTCGTTGAGCTGAGCTGAACAGTTGGGTAATAATAAATGATCACCATATACATTAGAAAAGTGCATGGTGCATTTTAGGGGGATTGTGCTAGGGAATGATATTAAAGGAAGATCTGGGGTTTGGGGTGTTGGTCACATGGCATTAACGACATGAGTGCGCGCGCGACAGATCTGCCTCTCGGACGAGTCGCGTGGTAATGAGAAGTACCCGAATAATTGTAAAGATATAGAACGGGTTTATTGTTATTTTATGGGATGCTGCAAGGGACTGAAGCAGATTTATGTACCAGACACAAATTAGTGGTGGTATTGGCTATCTTTTTGGTTTTGATAAGGTCATGTTTTCACGATTTCACAGACAGCGTGAAATTTGAAGATAATGTTTTCGCCGATAATGGACGATATCTCAATTTTAAAATCATTTTTAAGGGGTTACATACATGTAGAAAATCACAAAATTTGATATTACAGAATATTTATTAAATCCACTTAAAAGATGATTTTCAATCACTCCTGAGAGTTTCATGAAGGTATTTCATGATTTAACTGAGTTAGAGACGATTTAAGCTCAGAGTTTTGTCATGCGCAAAGCAAACTGTCTAACTTTCTGAGCGTTTTTCACTGAACTCGAGATGGAACGGACCAAATTGGCTGAAATTTTGGGTGAAGACTCCCTAGAAAAATCCTGTGTGCATGACGAAGCCCGATTTTGAAATTTTGAATTTTCAAAAAATACAAAAATCAAAAACTGGCGATATTTTATATGAAAAACATAAAAATATTTTTATCTTTTTTTAAAATAAACTTTTTGAAAATCGGCCTTCGTCATGCACACGGGACCGGTTTAAGGAGTCTTCACCAAAATTTTGAACCGATTTGGTCGAAGCAATGTTGAGATATCGTGGCACCCTTTTTTGAAACTGCTAACTTCAAATAGCTATATCTCGGCAATGCTACAACCAAATGTCTTTAAATTTGTTTTGTAAATAGATGAAAAGGAATATTGTTATGCCCTGAGAACAGATTTTGAAAAATGTTTAAGTGTGTGCTCAAACCTACCTCTGACATTTTTGCCGATTTACGTGTATGTAACCCCTTAAATTAATTAATTCAACCATACCATGTTAAATTTTCAATGCTTTCACTAAGAATATATTTTTTAAAAATGTATTAAGTTTCAAACAGTGTTGGTATTATCGCGCTCTCGCGAGAAAATTTTCTCTCTCTCGAGTTCTCGCCACGAGTCTCGAGCTGCCGAGAGAAACTCACCAATTGCCCGTGCTCTCCTCCGCTCGCGAACGGGCTTTCTCGCGAGCCAGAATTGCCTGTTCGCGAGAAGTTGAACGTGTTAGAAACGAACAAAAAACAACACAGCGATTGAAGTTACACCTCTATACCATCGCCTGGTTCGTATTCATAAGCCTGATAAACAAATTGCTAGCTTGGGGCGAACAGCTAGCACGAGGCGCTCGCGAGCGCTCGCGGCGAGAGTGAGAACGCGAACGAAAATGCGAGCGCGAGCGAGAAGAGAAAAGTACTACAAGTTCTCTCCCTAGTTCGCGAGCGAGAAATACTTTCCTTCTTCTCGCTCGAATTCCAACAATGGTTTCAAAGCATAAATATTTACTCAGAATTGTATTTTTTCGAAAATACTAGCATTTCAATAATTTGCAATATGGACATTAAAAGAATTAAAATTTCGTATGGTTTTTAAATTTATTAGAAAATTCAATTAAAATTTTCACTAATATCTTATTTTTCGAAAATACTCAAATTTTTCATTATATGCAATATTGGTATCAAACGAAGCGACATTTTGCATGCTTCATGCATACAATCAAATTGTGTATGCTTCATACAAAATTTTGCGTCGTTCGATACTCATAATGCAAATTTAAATATTTTTGGTATTTTGAATAAAAAAATATGGTATTTTGTGAAAATTTTAGTATTTTCAAAAAAACTTTTAACAAATATAAAAAGCTTAAGAAATGTCAATTCGTTTAATGTCCATATTGCAAATTTTGAAAATTTGAGTATTTTCGAAAAATACGGTAATTTGTGATTTTTTATATTTGTAATTTGTGATAATTTCAGTTTTTAGCAAAAAAAAATACTCTAATAAACTGGAAAAGCATACAACTTTCGCTTCGTTTGATACCCATATTGCAAATAATAACAATTTGAGTTCTTTCGAAAAGATACGGTATTTATTGAACAGCGATAGATTATCGTTATCGTCCCTTGCTACATACTTTGGGGTTTAATATTTGATACAATTTCATGAAATAATGCAAAATATATTTTACACCCGGGCCTTTTAAACCTAGCTGGTTTACTACTTTTTTTGCTGTGTAAAATTCCCGAAATTTTTGACATGTTTTAGAGGATTCAAAATGACATCTTCTGAGCCTAATGCGCGATGGTGCAAAATCAGGTTTTAGAGATAGGTCTTTTTTTGGAAAAAAATCGTGTTCTTTGGAAGTTATCGAAACCTGGACAAAAAAGTCTAAAACATATTTTTTTCAAATAAATCGAATTTGCAATCGAAAAGTACTTTCCAATTTTTGATGAAATGTACTGTTTTCAAGTTAATTATCGATTTTTGTTGGTTATTTTTGAATTTTTAAATATTTTCTTAACGGTGCACATCAACCAGAGTTTATGCACCCAGATTTTTGTTACAGACATTTTAGTATCTTCAAAACTACGGGTACTATCGAAATATATTTTTATTCATCCCCTAAAGTACTGTCCACAAAGTCATTTACAACAAAGTTTGACTATTTTTACAATCACATTGTTGCAGGATTGGGTCCGTAAGTTTGACAATTTTGGAAAAATAAGACAACAACTTCCTTCGTTGCTGTGCACCCTTAAAGGAGAAAGAACTAGTGCGTCCATCCCGGGAATTCCCGGGACAAAAATCCCGGGATTTTTCCAAAACCGGGAATTCCCGAATCCCGGGAATTTTCATAATTTGTCCCGGGAATTCCCGAAATTGAAAAAAAAATTTGGTCTGGAAATTCAGATTTGGTTGTAAAAATAGATGAACACTTGAGTACATAGTAATCGAAACGAATTTTAAAGCATTAAAATTTGTATTCGGCATATATCAGCTATAATTTGGCTTATTAGGGAAAATTACATATTTTTTTTAATTTCACAGTTCCCCAAAATGCCTGGCGCTTTAAATATTTTCTAATTAATTTTATATCCCTCCGTGTACGCACGAGAGCATGCAGCTAGTGCTCAGTGCTCCATCGTTTTTTCGATTTTTTTCGCCGTAATTGATTGTGGTTACCCGCGAGTTTGCTTCTCCAGCATGCCAAAGGCCGGCCGTGGCCGTGGCAGTTCGAGTGCGGCCTCGAAAAACCCGCGAAGTTCGTCTACCGGCCGTGTGCAAAAAGGTAAACAAACCAACGCCGTGTCGACCGCCATCGCGCAGGGGAGCGTGAGCGCAGAAGGCATCGACAAAAAGTTACTTCATCCCGGATATGTTCCAAGATCACCAGTGCGAACCCGTTCGGGTACCTCCGGTGCCACGACTAGTGGCACATCAACATCCGCCAACATTCCCATCAGGAACGAGTTCCAGAAGCTGAGCGACGACGAAGAAAACAACAACAACACCGACGGTAGCACCACTACCGACGACGACGACGACGATGGTAGTGCACGGAAAAAAGTGCCGACGCCAAAAAAGAATACTTCTCCAACGGAACGAAGACCACCTCCAATTTTTGTTTTGGACACGTTGGCGGACGATGTTGACGAGTTGCTGGAAGGCCTCGGATATTGTCTGAAAATCGGTAAGTCGGCAGTGCAAGTGATCACACTGAATAAAAAGAACTTCGACCTGGTGTTTGAAGAATTGAAGCGTAGCAACTTCAACTTCTACACATTCAACCCCGAGAAGCCCCCTGTTAAGGTCGTCTTGCAGGGTTATCAAGACCGTCCGATCTCCGACCTGAAGGGTCACCTTTCGGACGCCGGAATAAAACCGCGGGAGATTAAAGTGCTCTCGCGCAAGACAACGGTAACAGGTACACACACACTGTACCTGTTGTACTTCGACCGCGGCACCGTCAAAATCCAAGACCTGCGGCGGACTAAGACGTTGGACGGTTTTTGGGTAAACTGGCGGTTTTACACCAAGAACCCGACGGACGTAGCGCAATGCCATCGTTGCCAGAAATTCGGCCACGGCTCGCGGAACTGCAACCTCCGGCCCCGCTGCGTGAAGTGCGGTGAGTCACACCTCTCGGAGGCGTGCGCACTGCCACGAAAGGCGGACTTGGGGGACAAGGCAGAACAAACCAAGCTGCGCGTAAAGTGCGCGAACTGTGACGGCAACCATACCGGCAATTACCGCGGATGCATCGCGCGCAAGGTCTACCTCGAGGAGCATGAAAAGAGAAAGAAGAAAGCAGCAGCGTCCCACTCTCCTCAGCGAAGTACGAGCGCAGCCGTTCCTGCAGCTGGACAGCTTACGGTTCCAGCGGAAAACTCAGCGTTTCCTCCTGGTTGGGGGCGTTCGTTCGCCAGCGTGGTCGCTGCCGGTAGCGGCAGTACGGCCCAGCAAGAAGTCACCGGGGAAGATCTCTTCACCCTGCCGGAGTTCTTTGCTCTCGCGGGGGAGATGATGACGCGGTTTCGGAGCTGCCGGAACAAGGCAGAACAATTCTTGGCCCTTGGGGAACTGATGATCAAACACATCTACAAAGGATAAATTAACTGTGATCTAGATATAAGCTTTCTCTTTTCTATCCCCTTTCCTTTGCAATTTCTGTAAGTTTTTTTTTATAGTTTTTTCTTACTCTTGCTAGTGCCTTAGTTAAAGAAATAATTGTTCCTAAATGGATTATGATGCAACACACAGCTGTAAGGAACTCCAAAACTCTGTTATGCACTTCAAAATAACTCATTGTATCTTGATTATTCACCAATAAAACCGAATTGAAATTGAAATAATTAATTTTATGTTTTTTTTTAAAGACTGGGTATTATATTTTTATTTAGAATTTTAAATTTGAAAAAAAAATATCATCTTAAATTATTTTTCATCAAACACCGGAATCTGAGGCAAATCACGACAAATGTAACGAATTAAGACAGCTATTTAAGTCCGATTTCCAAATTTATTGCTCTGAAATCTCCTGTAACTTTTAAGCCTATAGTCCCGGCTTTCCCCAGCTGGCGGTAGTAACTTAAAGATTATTAGTAAAATATGTTTTATCTAAAATAAGACAATCAAAACCTAACTGAAATTTTACATTGACTGGTATCATTTTATTTCTAGAGTTTTTGTTTTTAAAGGTCCTATAAACATATGAAAGACTATGAGGACCTTTTTTTTTAAAAAAAAAAGACTCTGGTTTAGTTGTAGCTTCTCGTTTTTTTTAAATTTTTAAAGAAAATTTTCTAGTTTTCTAGTTATGGCATATAAAAAATATATTAAAGAAATAAATTGATAAAACACTTATTTAATTTGAATCACATTAAAATTGAAATTTGTAGTTTTTGTTTTAATCCAAAGCACAGCAAAGAACAAAAAAATACAAATTTTAATTTAAGTAATTTAAAAACCGTTGTCCTTGTCTAGATTGAAGTGTAGACTGTCACCAATTATTATTATTGATCTAATTTATGATTTTAAGCTTGAAAACGTATCAAATATTATGAAAACATAGATTTTATGACTGCTTTAAAAATTTCCCGGGATCCCGGGAATTCCCGGGATTTCAAAAATATTTTTCCCGTTTCCCGGGAAATTCAAAACCCGGGAAATTTGGACGCCCTAGAAAGAACCAAAAAAAAAAATTCAAAAAAAGTGGAAAATTTTACCACAATTTTCTCTCTGGAACTTTTAAAATCGAGCAATTAGATTAGATACAGCCTCATAAAGATGGGACCATCCATACACCACGCGGGCACTTTTTTTTTTGAAATTTCAACTCCATCCCTCCTCGTTGACAATTGTCCATACAAAAAAAATCTTTTTGTATAGAGTGTGCACAACAATTGCAAACCCCCCTCCCCCCTCCCTAAAGTGTTCACGTGGTTTATGGACGTCCCCGAGTTCGAATCGATGAAATTGATTTTTTTATGTGTCACCTTATAAGCCTGTAATTTTCAACTGAAGATATCTTGGAAACCATTGGACCGATTTTCAAAATAAAGAAATGAAACGTTTTTGAAATTTTCTGATATTTTCTTCAAAAATAATTATTTTTTTTAAATCAGGCTTTAAACGTTTAAACTATTAGAACGTTATCAAACCTGGAAAATCTTGTGTTATTATTTTTACTTATTTTATTTGAATCTGCATCCCATTTGCGAAATTTTCTGATCTATTCAAAAGAAATATTTTTAAAAAAACTTATAATTATGTCTTAACTATAAAATTAGGAAAATATCCATTTGTAGACTTTTTTTAAATTAAAGCTTGATTTCAAAAAAATAAATTATATGATGAAAAGAGCAGAAAATTTCAAAAAAGTTTCATTTTTTTATTTTGAGAATTGTTCCAATGGTTTCCAAGATATCTTTAGTTGAAAATGACAGGCTAGTACTTCAAATATTTACCTTCAGCAGGGTTACATTAGGTCTAAGGTTTAGATTAAGTCCTACAAATTTGCAGAAATTTGTTAGACCCAATGTCACCCCTGATGACGATATACTTTAAATAGTAAATCAATATAAAAGCATTCAGTAAACTAGCCAAGCCAAGGCTTCAAGTTCAACGAGCCCCTGAGTTACAGTTACCTCAAACAAAAGCTGAAACAGGCGTGATTGCCAACAAGAACGAGATCCTCGGCTTTGGCAGCGAAGCGCTCTCAGACATGCGTTCGTCACTCCTCCCAAGACGATCGGCAACAGTCAGTCAGTCAGTTCTGTCGCAGACCCAGCCCAAACCCGTGCGAAAGTGTTGATTGAGTGAACTCTAAATTTATTTTTAATCGACGTGATCGACAGCTTGTTTTCCGCTTGGTTCAACCGACGCCGGTTCAAGTTCTGTTTAAAAATAGCGACTTTTGGCTCGTTTTTTTTCGCGCTCGACGATCCTGGCAGTGGAAAACTTCCACACCGTTGTCAGCCGAGCCATCGTTGTCACTGTCACTGCATTGTTTAATTCATCGGCTGCCCTTAACCGAGATGGCAACATCTAAAGTGTGTGTACAGTACACATAAATGCAAATCCGTGGCACTTGTCGTCCACTTGTCCCGGCAGCCACTGATTGAAACTAATTTCCATATTCGCAAACTACTTAACCAATCAGGCAAACAGACGCGGACAAAGTGCTTGGCCTGGTCTAGATTGTGCGAGCTAATCAAACAACTAATCACTACCACGTGGCCAACCTCACCCCTTTAACCAGCATCCTCTTTGTAGTGTAACTTCCTTCAGACTTCAGGAAAGTGATTGGTGTTACACGACTACACGTTCGGACGGCGGCGGCGAATCGGCAAATTGTAATCTTCTTGTTTGAAATGATAATAGCCCCGCAAAAGGCAAACATGGCGGGTTCCTGAAGGGTTCCCCTTCACCGGGCCTGACTGCAGCAGCACAGTAATATTAGAGTGAGCCAGATTTGCCTTTTTGATTCTGGAGATTACGTTTTAACTCGGCTTCAAATCTTGATGAAATCTGAGAAAAAAAAAAAAACATTAAGAAAGTTTTCAGTTTCGCCGATGTGCCACCCAAGCTACAAAAACATAGGATGGACGTTGAAAATCAACTTTTTCACTGTCTTCTCCGGAATATCGAAACATTCGATGGGTTTGGTTTGGTTTGGGTTAGCTGGGTCGGCTGGTCGGGAGGATGCCGCGAACACCGGCTATTTGTCACTCACTTTGAGCGATATGTAAAGTCGTGCGCTGACGAGACGACCCAGCGAGTGTGGTTACGTCGTCGTCAGCGTTGAAGTCAACGTTGAGGAAGATGTGCTCAGACACTCGGGAACGCGGGAATCGACGCTGCTGTTGTGGTTGGCGGTTTTGGTACGGGAAGTCTTGGGTTTGAAATTTAATGACAAAGTTATTTAAATATTCTTATTTGAGCAAGTGAACTAAAGTTTCATCATTTATTCTGCTAAAGGTCTTATACACATTGAAGATTTTAAAATTCTTTTTACCTCATAAAGACCATTTGACCAATAATTCTTATGTAATTTTTCAGAACTCTTTAAGTACTCCGAACATGACTTTCCTTAAATATTAAACTCTGTATAACTACGATTTATAACTAGTAAAGTTGGATGAAGCAGCTCTGTCAAAGGCTAATCGGGCAAGAGGATTTTTTTTAAATCTCATGGGCTATTTATTTGTTTTTTTTTTTTTGGTGAAATTTTCAGGTTAAGCATTTTGTAATGCTCAAACATGTACGAGCTCAGATCTCAAAATGTTGGGAAATAGCTTCTCTTTAACTTGCTTTTTCATCCTAAAATACTTGAAATGAAAATCGTGAGACAATTTTGACAAATTTGTCACTAATTTATTAGCAATGAAATTTTTGAAATTACTCATTCCTCCAAAATAAATTTAATCCTGCAATTTGTTGGAAATTCCAATCTGACCAAAATGCCCTGAATGACCGAAAAGACCAAACGACTATAATGACATTAAAGCCCAAAATTACCAAAATGATAAAAAAACCTAAAGTTATTAAAAAATAATTACCAAAAATGACAAAAATGAAAAAAATGACAAAAATGAAAAAAATGAAAAAAATGACAAAAATGAAAAAAATGAAAAAAATGACAAAAATGACAAAAATGACAAAAATGACAAAAATGACAAAAATGACAAAAATGACAAAAATGACAAAAATGACAAAAATGACAAAAATGACAAAAATGACAAAAATGACAAAAATGACAAAAATGACAAAAATGACAAAAATGACAAAAAATGACAAAAATGACAAAAATGACAAAAATGACAAAAATGACAAAAATGACAAAAATGACAAAAATGACAAAAATGACAAAAATGACAAAAATGACAAAAATTACAAAAATGACAAAAATGACAAAAATTACAAAATGACAAAAATTACAAAAATTACAAAAATTACAAAAATTACAAAAATGTTTGTCAATGACAAAAATGACAAAAATGACAAAAATGACAAAAATGACAAAAATGACAAAAATGACAAAAATGACAAAAATGACAAAAATTACAAAAATGACAAAAATTACAAAAATGACAAAAATGACAAAAAATGACAAAAATGACAAAAATGACAAAAATGACAAAAATGACAAAAATGACAAAAATGACAAAAATGACAAAAATGACAAAAATGACAAAAATGACAAAAATGACAAAAATGACAAAAATTACAAAAATGACAAAAATGACAAAAATGACAAAAATGACAAAAATTACAAAAATGACAAAAATGACAAAAATGACAAAAATGACAAAAATGACAAAAATGACAAAAATGACAAAAATGACAAAAATGACAAAAATGACAAAAATGACAAAAATGACAAAAATGACAAAAATGACAAAAATGACAAAAATGACAAAAATGACAAAAATGACAAAATGACAAAATGACAAAAATGACAAAAATGACAAAAATGACAAAAATGACAAAAATGACAAAAATGACAAAAATGACAAAAATGACAAAAATGACAAAAATGACAAAAATGACAAAATGACAAAAATGACAAAAATGACAAAAATGACAAAAATGACAAAAATGACAAAAATGACAAAAATGACAAAAATGACAAAAATGACAAAAAATGACAAAAATGACAAAAATGACAAAAATGACAAAAATGACAAAAATGACAAAAATGACAAAAATGACAAAAATGACAAAATGACAAAAATGACAAAAATGACAAAAATAATCAAAATAATCAAAATAACCAAAATGATCCAAATGACAAAAATGACAAACATGACAAAAATAATCAAAATAATCAAAATAACCAAAATGATCCAAATGACCAAAATGACAAAAATGACCAACATGACCAAAATGACAAAAATGACAAAAATGACAAAAATGACAAAAATGACAAAAATGACAAAAATGACAAAAATGACAAAAATGACAAAAATGACAAAAATGACAAAAA
This sequence comes from Culex pipiens pallens, assembly GCF_016801865.2. Classification (NCBI taxonomy): domain Eukaryota; kingdom Metazoa; phylum Arthropoda; class Insecta; order Diptera; family Culicidae; genus Culex; species Culex pipiens. Next base: position 10,399,630 of record NC_068939.1, read on the forward strand.
TGACAAAAATGACAAAAATGACAAAAATGACAAAAATGACAAAAATGACAAAAATGACAAAAATGACAAAAATGACAAAAATGACAAAAATGACAAAAATGACAAAAATGACAAAAATGACAAAAATGACAAAAATGACAAAAATGACAAAAATGACAAAAATGACAAAAATGACAAAAATGACAAAAATGACAAAAATGACAAAAATGACAAAAATGACAAAAATGACAAAAATGACAAAAATGACAAAAATGACAAAAATGACAAAAATGACAAAAATGACAAAAATGACAAAAATGACAAAAATGACAAAAATGACAAAAATGACAAAAATGACAAAAATGACAAAAATGACAAAAATGACAAAAATGACAAAAATGACAAAAATGACAAAAATGACAAAAATGACAAAAATTACAAAAATTACAAAAATGACAAAAATGACAAAAATGACAAAAATGACAAAAATGACAAAAATGACAAAAATTACAAAAATTACAAAAATTACAAAAATTACAAAAATGACAAAAATGACAAAAATGACAAAAATGACAAAAATGACAAAAATGACAAAAATGACAAAAATGACAAAAATGACAAAAATGACAAAAATGACAAAAATGACAAAAATGACAAAAATGACAAAAATTACAAAAATTACAAAAATTACAAAAATTACAAAAATGACAAAAATTACAAAAATTACAAAAATTACAAAAATTACAAAAATTACAAAAATTACAAAAATGACAAAAATGACAAAAATGACAAAAATGACAAAAATGACAAAAATGACAAAAATGACAAAATTACAAAAATTACAAAAATTACAAAAATTACAAAAATGACAAAAATGACAAAAATGACAAAAATGACAAAAATGACAAAAATGACAAAAATGACAAAAATGACAAAAATGACAAAAATGACAAAAATGACAAAAATTACAAAAATTACAAAAATTACAAAAATTACAAAAATTACAAAAATGACAAAAATGACAAAAATGACAAAAATGACAAAAATGACAAAAATGACAAAAATGACAAAAATGACAAAAATGACAAAAATGGCAAAAATGACAAAAATGACAAAAATGACAAAAATGACAAAAAATAACAAAAATGACAAAAATGACAAAAATGACAAAAATGACAAAAATGACAAAAATGACAAAAATGACAAAAATGACAAAAATGACAAAAATGACAAAAATGACAAAAATGACAAAAATGACAAAAATGACAAAAATGACAAAAATGACAAAAATGACAAAAATGACAAAAATTACAAAAATTACAAAAATGACAAAAATGACAAAAATGACAAAAATGACAAAAATTACAAATATTACAAAAATTACAAAAAATACAAAAATGTTTGTCAATGACAAAAATGACAAAAATGACAAAAATGACAAAAATTACAAAAATGTTTGTCAATGACAAAAATGACAAAAATGACAAAAATGACAAAAATGACAAAAATGACAAAAATGACAAAAATGACAAAAATGACAAAAATGACAAAAATGACAAAAATGACAAAATGACAAAAATGACAAAAATGACAAAAATGACAAAAATGACAAAAATGACAAAAATGACAAAAATGACAAAAATGACAAAAATGACAAAAATGACAAAAATGACAAAATGACAAAAATGACAAAAATGACAAAAATGACAAAAATGACAAAAATGACAAAAATGACAAAAATGACAAAAATGACAAAAATGACAAAAATGACAAAAATGACAAAAATGACAAAAATGACAAAAATGACAAAAATGACAAAAATGACAAAAATGACAAAATGACAAAAATGACAAAAATGACAAAAATGACAAAAATGACAAAAATGACAAAAATGACAAAAATGACAAAAATGACAAAAATGACAAAAATGACAAAAATGACAAAAATGACAAAAATGACAAAAATGACAAAATGACAAAATGACAAAAATGACAAAAATGACAAAAATGACAAAAATGACAAAAATGACAAAAATGACAAAAATGACAAAAATGACAAAAATGACAAAAATGACAAAAATGACAAAAATGACAAAAATGACAAAAATGACAAAAATGACAAAAATGACAAAAATGACAAAAATGACAAAAATGACAAAAATGACAAAAATGACAAAAATGACAAAAATGACAAAAATGACAAAAATGACAAAAATGACAAAAATGACAAAAATGACAAAAATGACAAAAATGACAAAAATTACAAAAATTACAAAAATGACAAAAATGACAAAAATGACAAAAATGACAAAAATGACAAAAATGACAAAAATGACAAAAATGACAAAAATGACAAAAATGACAAAAATGACAAAAATGACAAAAATTACAAAAATTACAAAAATGACAAAAATGACAAAAATTACAAAAATTACAAAAATTACAAAACTTACAAAAATTACAAAAATTACAAAAATGTTTGTCAATGACAAAAATGACAAAAATGACAAAAATGACAAAAATGACAAAAATGACAAAAATGACAAAAATGACAAAAATGACAAAAATGACAAAAATGACAAAAATTACAAAAATGACAAAAATTACAAAAATGACAAAAATGACAAAAATGACAAAAATGACAAAAAATGACAAAAATGACAAAAATGACAAAAATGACAAAAATGACAAAAATGACAAAAATGACAAAAATGACAAAAATGACAAAAATGACAAAAATGACAAAAATGACAAAAATGACAAAAATGACAAAAATGACAAAAATGACAAAAATGACAAAAATGACAAAAATTACAAAAATTACAAAAATGACAAAAATGACAAAAATGACAAAAATGACAAAAATTACAAATATTACAAAAATTACAAAAATTACAAAAATGACAAAAATGACAAAAATGACAAAAATGACAAAAATTACAAAAATTACAAAAATTACAAAAATTACAAAAATTACAAAAATGTTTGTCAATGACAAAAATGACAAAAATGACAAAAATGACAAAAATGACAAAAATGACAAAAATGACAAAAATGACAAAAATGACAAAAATGACAAAAATGACAAAAATGACAAAAATGACAAAAATGACAAAAATGACAAAAATGACAAAATGACAAAAATGACAAAAATGACAAAAATGACAAAAATGACAAAAATGACAAAAATGACAAAAATGACAAAAATGACAAAAATGACAAAAATGACAAAAATGACAAAAATGACAAAAATGACAAAAATGACAAAAATGACAAAAATGACAAAAATGACAAAAATGACAAAAATGACAAAAATGACAAAAATGACAAAAATGACAAAAATGACAAAAATGACAAAAATGACAAAAATAATCAAAATAATCAAAATAACCAAAATGATCCAAATGACAAAAATGACAAACATGACAAAAATAATCAAAATAATCAAAATAACCAAAATGATCCAAATGACCAAAATGACCAAAATGACCAACATGACCAAAATGACAAAAATGACAAAAATGACAAAAATGACAAAAATGACAAAAATGACAAAAATGACAAAAATGACAAAAATGACAAAAATGACAAAAATGACAAAAATGACAAAAATGACAAAAATGACAAAAATGACAAAAATGACAAAAATGACAAAAATGACAAAAATGACAAAAATGACAAAAATGACAAAAATGACAAAAATGACAAAAATGACAAAAATGACAAAAATGACAAAAATGACAAAATGACAAAATGACAAAATGACAAAAATGACATAAATGACAAAAATGACAAAATGACAAAATGACAAAATCACAAAATGACAAAAATTACAAAAATTACAAAAATTACAAAAATGACAAAAATGACAAAAATGACAAAAATGACAAAAATGACAAAAAATGACAAAAATGACAAAAATGACAAAAATGACAAAAATGACAAAAATGACAAAAATGACAAAAATGACAAAAATGACAAAAATGACAAAAATGACAAAAATGACAAAAATGACAGAAATGACAAAAATGACAAAAATGACAAAAATGACAAAAATGACAAAAATGACAAAAATGACAAAAATGACAAAAATGACAAAAATGACAAAAATGACAAAAATGACAAAAATGACAAAAATGACAAAAATGACAAAAATGACAAAAATGACAAAAATGACAAAAATGACAAAAATGACAAAAATGACAAAAATGACAAAAATGACAAAAATGACAAAAATTACAAAAATTACAAAAATGACAAAAATGACAAAAATGACAAAATTGAAAACTTATTTTCATAAATCACATTCCATTTCCTCACCTTCTTTCGTGCCTGAAAGTCAATCATTTGCTTGCGTTGAATCTTTTCTCCAATCGAACCCTGCCGGCTATTGCTAATAGCGGTCCTCCGGACAGGAAGTTACTCTGTATCTTTCGCCAAAACAGTGCTCTTTCCCCCTTTTCCTCCCTTGTACATACACTTCCTTGCCGCCTCGCCAGACCACAGCAGCAGTAAATATTGTGTAATCGGAAGCATTCAGCCCAGCACCCATTCCAAGTCGGAGACCGTTTAGCTCAGCTGGTTTCGCCGGGCTTTATTGTTTTTCCGGGGAAAATGCGGTGGAGGGCGCTTCGCTGTGTCGATTTTCCCACCACCAAGACCAACTTGAATGAACCTTTAAGGGAAAAAGTAAACGCACAAGGGATGCGCCGCGATTCTCAGACTCGGTGTGTGTGTAATAAAGCGAAATAACGCGAATTTTGCGATTTGTGGAAGGTGGTGGCGCGGCAAGAGCGATTATGGTGTTTTTCCTGGAAAACTCTGAGGGCAGGCCATCGTGAAAAGTTTTGTGGAGCACTTGGCGGGGCGGGGGGTGTGGACGTGCCAGGAATCGATACTGCGAAAGACTACCTTCTTAAGGAGAAGTGTGCGGGGTCAAAAAGAAGGGAAGTTGTTGAAAAAGGTTGCGGGCAATTAAATTTTTGACGTTGAAAATCAAAGTTTTCTGACGAGGGTAGTGACAGGAACAGACGTTTGTAAGTGGCTCGATTTATGGTCTTCTTTGGTGCAGTAATGACAATTAGAGCAATAAAAAAGTTTAATGCCATGCTAAGTTTTTGAAACAAGGTTAGTAAAATTCCGAATCGATTTGGCATTTAAAGGTTGTTAATGATCTTTTTGCAATATTTAAAATACCTTTTACTCACAAATGATTCCCAATTCATGAACAGCAGAAAAAGTCAATCACTGCAATGCATTTCGATAACCAGCATTGATTTCACATTTTGCTCCCCATTTTCCCTGGAAAAAATTTAAACGCTTCGTGCAATTTTCAAAGTTGATCTGGCACACAGAATCGCTGCTGGCATGCCGAAATAATTTTCCTGTTACTGCACGCTCGTTTACTTTCCAGCCATATGAATGAAATACCTCGACAAAAAAGAGAAGAAAAAAAAACGCTGAACCGAACAAACAATCATTCACGTTTTACGAACTGAGTGGGTGGGTGGCTATGAGGGGTGGGTGCATTTATTTGTACTCCACACACAGATAGCATATCAATCGAGCAGCACACCAGCTTACCACTGCAAAAAATGTGTAAAGTGTAAGTGTGTGTGTGTGTGCGTGTCTGTGTGTACACAGAAGCTTACAACTACAATAACACCAATTCATCACCGATTTGCCACCGTCGAATGGGCTACGCGTATTGTTCTGCACCCACTTCTTCCACCCCTTGCCTGAAGGGACTCTTTTAAAAATAGCTCAACCTCCACCCACTCCAAGGTCGCTCCAACCCCCCTCTTCCCCCACGAGCATCCAAATGATTGAATGACTCTGCAGTGTGTGCGCGCTGAAAACTGCTGATGATGATTGCACACGGTGGGTACAATGCAGAGAGGGTGGTGGAGCGAACTGGGTGGGTGCAACATCCCAAGAACCAATTGAGACAAACAATTCGTCGTCGTCGTCATAGGAGGCCGTGCAATGAAGGTTATGGAACTGCAATGCTAGTCAATGATGGGAGGGTGATAAGGAAGGGAGGAAACCTGGAATCTCCCCTGCGACACCCAACCGATGATGGGAGCATAAATCGTGTCGAGTAAAACTGCACACTTGGCAGAGGCCGAGCGGATGATCCTGGGCTGGGGATGATCGGAATCGTTGTAATGAGGGTCATTTGCGGATGACAGCATGCCAAACATTCAATTATTTTTTTTAAAATGATTTTTCAATTATTTGAATATTTTTTAGAGTTCCCAGTTGGTAGCACAACTAATTAACTGTACCTCAACTTAAAGTTTTTTTTTTAATTTCCTTTGTTGTAGGAATGATTTATGCACTTTTTTTTATGTATTTGTTGATTTTCTTTTGATATTTTTTATGATTTTAATATTTGAGGATTTTGTTTCTACTTTAACAAACTTCTACTGTAGTCATCGCTCATATTCGGAATAGTTGACAGGTCGGCCACTGTTCAAAAATCATAGAAAATTGATAGTTAATATGTTCGAATCGCTCATCTTTTCATTTGATAGGTTTTCTTGCGATCCTTCAAATGAAGTATCAATCGACTGCTTAATTTTAACTTTTTATATCAAGTTTTTGACTCTTGAAATCCCCAGATTCGGAACACTTTTTATAGATGTAACCAAAAATTTGGTTCTCTTTAGGAGTGCATATTTTTACAATATAATGAATTCTAGCACTGGAACCAATGAAATTTAAGATTTGCTTTTCTTAAAATTTTCAGTTAAATAACGGTGTTCCACAATTGTGGGAGCTACAATAACATTCCGAAATTCTGGAAGTGGGAATTTTCAGGCAGTATTTTGTTGCTCTTTACAAAATAGTCTTGAGATGCAGTATTTTATTGAAAAGAATAACAATTACCAGTGGAACAGCAAGAGAATAACCTTAACAAGGTCCTAAAAATAATAGAGTCTAAAGAAATGTAACGTATTTAAAAACGTGGGTTTTTAAGAAAACCTAGATGTATGGGTATCAAAAGATCGGAAATTCCGCCCTTTCCGATGCCACATAGGTTGACTTGTGAATTGTAGACCGGTTCGGATGCCGACGGATTTTCCGACGACGTAATTCCGGGTTGGTACGAAATCCCAACGAAAATTCTATTCTATCTATACAAAGACCCCCGAAACGGTGTTATGAAAACGAAGTTGACTTTATAGCTGTCGGCCACCATTGCTAGTACCAACCACTAGTGTCTTCCTTTTTATCTACAAGGACTTCGCCGCCCTGGGCTCCTAAGTGTACGAGAGTATGGCACGGAGCGACGGCGCCGAATACCCATATTTACACAAAGAATTTTTAGAGCGCCCGCCGCGGGACGGTGTTATACCCACTCCAAAATGTTTATTTAGTAATTCTATGGTAATATATTGACACTTAGTTAAATTGAAAGTTTGCAAAATTAAGTTTAGATAAGTTTTATATTGAATTTCTAGAGTTATATAATTTTTTATACTAAGTAATTAGTAAACTTTGTATTCAATCCAATTTTTTTTAAATCAGTCAAGGATGCCTATTTGGAGTTGGGAGATTGGATTAATGGTGATTTGTCAACAAATAAGTTTATTTATGTTTATTTTTCGAAAGGTGTACAAACTTTTTTGCACCTTTTTTGATTTCTGTAATAGTATTTGTTATATAACTTTTTATGGAAATCATCTTTTCATGAGCTTTTTGTACCAAAATGTTCGGCATGAGTTTCTGAACAACTTTATGATTCTTTATAACTAAATAAAAGAATTCTAAAATTTTAAAAGCTACAAAAATCTTACAAATCGTCGTTCTTTGACGTTGTTTTTCGGATTGCTGTTTGTTGAGATGCAGCCTATTGATGCTTAAATTTTGTGGAAAATTAGTTTTTCTCAGTGTCATCAAATTTGACTTTAATTTTACATTCATGATATCATGGGAAATTTTGGTTCGATTTTCAATGTAAAAAAATGAAACTTTCTGAATATATCTGTCTTAATAAGTGATTTAAGCCTTTTCAAAAAAATAATATTGATTCTAACAATTTAACAAAAGTTTGTTGTTAAAACATTGGAAATAGAATCAATAGTTTCCAAGAATTTGTAGGGGTTTTTCAGCTTTTCCTTCATTAAAAGTATTTTGAGGTTGCAAAAAACTAAATATTATTCAATATTCGAAAAAAATCATTTCCAAATACCTCTTATTTGAATATGATGTGTGGTCATTTTCGATTGCAAACTTGATTTTGCATCTTCAAATAATTTTTCAAATTCAGTTTGACAATATTTGAGAATATCTCCAAAAAACATTTTTTTCCGGTAGAGTCAAACATTAAGCGTAATGACAATAATTCAATAACAAATCTTGATTTTTTATGTAGTATTTTTTAAAATCCTTAATATTTCAGGCAACTTTGCTCACGATACCAAATCGATCTGAAAATCTCTTCCCAGATTCAGATTTTTTAATGGTAATATGATTAGCCAAAACAGATTTTTCAAAATTTTGCAAAATTCTAGAGAGATACTTGAATTGAAACTTATAATTTTTTAATAATTTTCAAAAAAAAATATTTTTCACTTTAAAGTATAGCAAATTACTGGGTTATTTGTATGTTTTTACCGGTTTTGTTAAACAATGACAAAAATAAAATATTAATAAACATCGCTGTTGGAATCCAAAAGTAAGATATTTTGTAATATTTTTGTAAAATAATGGGTGTGATGGTGACAGTAAAAATATCGACATCAGAGATAACGTCATGATTCGAAATCCGGACACTTAGAAGCATAGCATTTTTGTTATTGCTGACAAAAAATCATGTAACAAGCTGGAAATGAAAAAATATCACCAGATGTAGTATTAACAGTCAATTTTAAGACAATGCATGCAAAATATGTCTTTTCTAACAATTTTTCATCAGAATTTGAAAATTAAAATGACTTGTTGTGCTTTGAATCCCGGACACTGATAAAAGCTGATTCAAAATCCGGACACTTTTGCTTCGAGTTCCGGACACTCGTTTTTGCTAATGAATCGCACAAATTTGGACTGAAATATTAGTGAATGGCATTCTTTAGGCCTCAAATAAGCTGTTAACATCAAAACAATCGATATTTTATATAAAAATTTGCTAGAATTCAAGGAAATCAAAACCATAAATTTTTGCTTTGCTTTCCCGGTGCTTCGGACGCCTCTGAAATATTTCACGTGAAATGTTTCGCATTTTTGGTAATCTTATAATTTTATTTAATTTAATTGTTTTGACATTAACTACAGCGTTCAAACAAACTTTAAATGAATGTTGATGCTAGAATTCATCAAATAACACAGTTTTGGGTTTCGAAGCGTCCGGGAATTCGAATCATGACGTTACCCCCTGATTCGATTCCTTAGGCAAAAATAAGTAACTGTGAAAATTTTAGCGATTATCGGTTAAAGGATAAAAATCTTTTCATACAAAATGGCATGAATTTTGTTATTACCGTCTACCCGGGAATATTTATTCTCCGTTTATTTGCCAACATCTTGGATTAAAAAACTATAAATCACTTCAGCATAGTTTAAGGGTCATTGATGGTCATGCTCGACATTCAAAAATTAGACAACGAAAAAAAATCATTCTTGGTTCGATTATCAGAAGATTTGATTATCCGAAGCGAAGATTTTGCGAGGTCTCGGATAATCGACTCTGGATTCCAGAGCCTAAACTGTATCAAAAAATATTTTTTCGCGAAATTCAAGTTAAAAGCTAGTCAGAATCTGCAAATTTGATGAAATTGGATGACTAAATCCGTATGAGTATTTCCCCTTCTTTATTCAACTTCGATCTTTAGAAAGACAAGTTAACTCTTACATTTTATGACCATCCCTCTTCATAAATATAGGAGTAAAGATTGAAAATTGCTGACGATTGCCATCACCGTTCCGTATATCTCACCCAGAACTGCAGCAGCAGAGCAAACCAAACCTCTGCGGACGCGGTTCAAACCGCACTCATCTCGAGGAACAACCAACCATGATGTTCAACCGACAGCACCAAAAGCGCTAGCCGCTGCTGCAGATCCACGCGACCAGAAACCGATGATTTGTGATTTATGTAAGCTTCAAGAAGCTTCCGCACCTTGGCCGCCTGTGAGCGCTAGATTCGCCGTCCGCGCGTACGAGCGATAAATTATTATCATTGGGGAAAATTGATACGCCCCAGAGCCAACTCGGAACGTCAGCGTCGGGCGCGCGCAGTTCGAGTTCAATTAGCTGCGGCGGCGGCGGGGTTGTTCTGCGGAACTGCAACCGTAACCGTTAGTTGGCCAATTGAGTGCCATCAAGTGAATGTGTGTGATGTTCTAGTTCCAACGTAATCAACTGTGTTGACGATGATGCTGCAATGGACATTTCCACAAATAGGCCATCACAAGCGCTGGTAGTGGCAATTAATTTTATCAATTTCTTCCCAGAAGCTGCTGGCGCGCACACTGACGAGGATGAGAAAATTGAAAAACACTCATGAGAGAAAAACAAGTTGGGGGAAAAACGCTGCCCCCTAGGAGGACGTGGATAAGGAGGGAAACTCGATACGCTCTGGGACATTGAAGACGATAAAACGACAAACATTAGACAAATGAGTCAACGCATCGCCGAACGTTGAAGATTTTCAGCAGAACCCGGAATGGCCGGCGACGACCGGGGTGCGGAGAAAGTGCTGAAGATCAACACATTAACGCAAACGCCAGCCGACGAAAACGTGGACAGACTGGTTGGTGGATGGGTGGTGTTTTTGGACCGAAAGGAGGACGTGTTTTCAAGAGGGTCAGGGGCGGATTAGGGATTGCTTATCTGTTTAGAATTGCTCCATTAAGAATCTTGAATTTCTATTTATTTTCAATGTCATTTTTTATATTTTTTGCGATTCGATTATCTGAATAATATTTATAACGGCTGTCGTCCTTTCCATACAAAACTGGTATCTAAATATTCTATAAACTGTACGGATTTTCGAATAAATTCAGTGTCTTCGGCAATGTTTTGGGTATAGGTACAGTCGGGAAAAAGTAGGTAGATTCTAATCAAATAATATTTTTTTATTTCATATTTTAACACGGGGAGAAGGCACCCAATACCTATATTAACACTTTGAATTTTTGCGTCTGCCTCGGGATTCAAACTTGCGACCTCTGGATTGGAACTCCAGTGCGCGGTCCGATTGATCCACACAGGCAGACCGTTTATTTGAACGTGGCCAGTTTAATCTTCATAATTTCTTAGACAAATTTATGGAATTTTTTTTGAACTTTTTGAAAAAATATGTTTTGACGTTGGAACTAATGAAAAAAAAAATGCTAAATTTTCGTAAAAATTTAAGTTTAGGTGGATTTACATAAAAAACGGTGCATTTTATTAAAATTTCTCTAAGGTACTTTTGAATTTCAAACCCTGATTCATCTAAAAAAGAAGCAATTCTTTTTATTCAATCGATTTTTTCATACTTTTCAAAAAATAAAACTTCAACAAATTCCTTCGATACCAAATATTTTTTGAATAATTTATGGGTCAAAGCTCAAAAGTTATCTCTTCATGATTCTCTGAAACACATATAAAATTATATTATTATAAGTGTTTATGAGCGAATATTTTTTCAAAGCTTTAATGTAAATCAATCTGTTGAGGCAATTATTCATAAGAAATTTTTGTTATATTTAAACCTAAGGAAATTGACTGAAACTTTGAGTTTTTTTAAATATATTTTACAAAATACAAATATTACATTGGCTTCTGAGCTAAAATGTGTTTTTATAGAAAACCTGGATGTATGGGTATCAAAAGATCGGAAAGTTTATGCCCATTCTGATGCCACATAGGTTGACTTGTGAATTGTGGACCGGTTCAGATGCCGGCGGATTTTCCGACGACGTAATTCCGGGTTGGTACGAAATTCCAACGAAAAATCTATTCTATCGATACAAATACCCCCAAAACGGTGTTATACATACTCCAAAATGTTTATTTAGCAATTCTATGGTAATATATTGACATTTAGTTGAATTAAAAGTTTGCAAAATTAAGTTTAGATAAGTTTTATATAGAATTTCCAGAGTTATATAAACTTTTAAACTAAGTTGTTAGTAAACTTTATATTCAATCCAAATTATTTTTTTATTCAGTCAAGGATGCCTATTTGGAGTTGGGAGACTGGATTTATGGTGATTTGTCAACAAATAACATTATTTATGTTAACCCTCTACTGCCCAAATTTTTTTTTCGAAAATTTTTGTTTTTCCCGTGTTCAGGAGGTCATTTTGAGCAACTTTTGTTTTACGAAAAACTTTACTTCTCTTGTTTTATGTTTTTCTTGTTTCATTTTTAGTATTTTAATTTGCATTTATCTTGCTTAGTTTATGTTTGTTTTTGGTAGTATTTGGCCTACTCTACCACTTCCTATCATTACATTTTGCCTATCTAATTTTTTCATGTTTTTACAGTAACTTTTTCAATTTTTTGCATGTTTTTCACATTTTCTGCTATAAAATGGAACCATTATCATTTAAATTGTAAATAAATGCGTAGAGGCATAGTCTGGGGCACTAGAAAAATTACTGCATACTTCTTTTTACTTAAAATATAGGAAATGTTAGTAAAAAACACAGCCAAAGTTGACCCCTAAAAAAATGAAATTTTTAAAAACATTTGCAAAGTCACATAAAACAAGTCAAACTTCCAACCCTTAAATTTTCCAAAATTTTAAAAGTTCTTCTTTCCAATGCTTTTTGAAGATCAAAAATTGGTTGAAAAATTGATTTTTGGCGATTTTTTGAATCGAAGCCCGTCTAGAGGCGGGGTTGGGTTGTAGAGGGTTAATTTTTCGAAAGGTGTACAAACTTTGTTTTGCACCTTTTTTATTTTCGTAATAGTATTTGTTATATAACTTTTTATAGAAATCATCTTTTCATGAGCTTTTTGTAGCAAAATGTTTGGCATGAGTTTCTGAACAAAACGTAGTACTAGGTTCCTGTCAAACTTTAAATTTTTTACATGTTTCATCACAAAATGTGCATAGTGCCCAAGGGGTGTAAATACTTTTTTTACATACTGTACAAATTTCTAACAAACTTTTAGCACAATATCAATTTGAAAAACTACTAAGAAGAATGGAAAATAAATGCGTTGCAAATTTGAGGGTTTTCAAAGGAAAAAAAAAAATCCAATAATTCTAGTGATTAGTAAATTATCAATTAAGACAAAATTCAAAAATAAAAATCAATTTAGACATGTCATGTTATGACATGACATGACTATAATGGCTATAAACTCTTGAAGAGGTTTTTTTCCTTTCGAAAAAACATACTTTGAAAATTTTGGAATTAGCACTAACATTTTAAAGAAGCATAGTAATATTGAATATTAGACCATTTTAAAATGTTAGTCTTGATTAAAAAAAAACAAAAATCGAAGAGATCAGATTTTTTTTTCAAGTGCCTAATTTTTTAACATTGAAAGTAGGACGATTAGTTTCTGAGATATTTCTACTAGAAAATTAAAGGTTTATTTTCTAGTCTAGGCCTAGACTAGACCTGTTCCCGTAGTTTTGAAGACAATAAAATATTTGTAACAATAATCTTGGTGTAAAAAGCTCTGGTTGATCGTTAAACAAATCAGAAAATTTCCAAAATTAAAAAAATATTGATTTTGGTAAATTGATTTTATTTGTGACAAAACATTTATTTTAAAAATCGGCAAAAAAATCCGTGTATCTATTTTTTTAAATAGTCTTCATCAATACCTACAACTTTGCTGAAGACACCAAATCAATCAGAAAATTCCTTAAAAAAATTCATGTTTTCGAATATTTACGTACCATTTTTGTATGGACAGCTGGCGAAATTGTAGGGCGGTTTGAATAGGTGTTCCAATAACACAAAATGGCTCTTTCGTCATAGAGATGGACCGAAGATGCCAGATTATTTTATGAGAAATCTGTATTTTCTTAAAAATAAATCTGTATTTTATCTGTATCATGTCGAATTCGAAGCCATAGAAGACATTTTCAAATTTTAACAGCAGATTTAAGCATATTAAAGCATTATTCTATTACAAAATTGTAATTTTTTTAAATATAATCATTTAACAAAAAATGGAAATACAGATTTTTGTGATTTTAGGGATTGAAAAATCTGTAAAATACAGATTTATCTGTATATCTGGCATGGCTGGGATGGACCCCACAAAGTTTGAGCCAATAAAAAAATAAAAATGATCGAAATCGGTCAAACTAAGCAGTAAAAAATTGCTAATCTTAAAAATTTAAAGCAGAACAAATGTACATTTTTGAGAAAAAGAAATTGAAGTTACCATACAAATTTTATACTTTAGTATCCCAAATCTGGCCCTGACTTTGACCACTAGCCGATACGCGCTGAAGCATTCTAGAAGGTGGCCGTTTCTCCGAGGGAGTCACGCACATTGGCCCCGCCAGGCTCTGATCTTCTAGGAAAAACACACTCCTCAAGCTTCTCGAGAGCCGATGACGAAGAAAGGTCCATCTTGAAGACGGCGACAAACGACTGCTCCGACGGCTGATTGAAGTGTGTGGCAGCGAGTCGTTTTGATTGATGGATTCTTGATGACACATTGGGACGAACAACAACAACAACAACTTTGAGATTGGGATTAACCGAGGGATGTCCAGATGTTGGCGAGAGCGAGGGGCGGCTCTGCACACCACGTGTTGATGAAGCCTTCGAGCTGTTAATGTTTGTCGGATGCATGCGCAGCAGAAGCAGCAAAAAAAATCAATTTGCTCACGGATCCATCAACTCCTTCCAAACTAGAGCTGAAGCTGGGACATGCATAATGAGATGACACTTTAAGTTGAAATGAAGATCTTTAAAGTTGGTGAAAGAATCGCAAAAAGCAACTAACGGCACATCACCTCATTAGAATGCAACTTGATATCGATGGTTTTTCAAGCAATCTTTCAACGTCTTCCACCATCTGGACCAACTCCGACTGCCAGCCGACTGCCAGCGGTAGAATTGAATCCTTAAAGAAACGTTAAAGCTACGTACGTACCTTCCAAAAACGAGCAAATAATAAGTAAGTCTGAGAGCCTAAGGCAAAAACCGCTCCGACCAACAATGACTCGATTATGTTTCAATCTAGCGGCTCTTGCCTTAAGTTTCTCGTTGGTTGGACTTCAACGCGGCTGGTTCATTATCCTTATCGGTGGTGCCACAGTCATTTAAACTTTTACGAATACTTTTTTTCACGGAATGTGTTTTTTGTTATTGTTTGGCGGGAAATTTGCATTCGGGACCGGGACTTGGGAGAGACTTTGGAAGTACAGAGAAAAAAGTTGTGCCCAAACGTGTAGCCCAGCTGTGCTGGATGCCTGGAAAAGGTAACTGACAACTTTCAAGTGCGGTTTTGTGGTTTTTCTGGGAATTAGCTGGAAAAGGGGCGAACCGAACAGTTCACTTGGGCATGTGTTGGCAAATAAAAACGAAGAAATTTCACGGGATCTTGTCTGTTTTTATTCCTGAAAATTGAAGAATTTTAATTTTAAAATAGAGTTCAAGAAATTCAAGAAATTCAAGAAATTCAAGAAATTCAAGAAATTCAAGAAATTCAAGAAATTCAAGAAATTCAAGAAATTCAAGAAATTCAAGAAATTCAAGAAATGCAAGAAATTCAAGAAATTCAAGAAATTCAAGAAATTCAAGAAATTCAAGAAATTCAAGAAATTCAAGAAATTCAAGAAATTCAAGAAATTCAAGAAATTCAAGAAATTCAAGAAATTCAAGAAATTCAAGAAATTCAAGAAATTCAAGAAATTCAAGAAATTCAAGAAATTCAAGAAATTCAAGAAATTCAAGAAATTCAAGAAATTCAAGAAATTCAAGAAATTCAAGAAATTCAAGAAATTCAAGAAATTCAAGAAATTCAAGAAATTCAAGAAATTCAAGAAATTCAAGAAATTCAAGAAATTCAAGAAATTCAAGAAATTCAAGAAATTCAAAAAATTCAAGAAATTCAAGAAATTCAAGAAATTCAAGAAATTCAAGAAATTCAAGAAATTCAAAAAATTCAAGAAATTCAAGAAATTTAAGAAATTCAAGAAATTCAAGAAATTCAAGAAATTCAAGAAATTCAAGAAATTCAAGAAATTCAAGAAATTCAAGAAATTCAAGAAATTCAAGAAATTCAAGAAATTCAAGAAATTCAAGAAATTCAAGAAATTCAAGAAATTCAAGAAATTCAAGAAATTCAAGAAATTCAAGAAATTCAAGAAATTCAAGAAATTCAAGAAATTCAAGAAATTCAAGAAATTCAAGAAATTCAAGAAATTCAAGAAATTCAAGAAATTCAAGAAATTCAAGAAATTCAAGAAATTCAAGAAATTCAAGAAATTCAAGAAATTCAAGAAACTCAAGAAATTCAAGAAATTCAAGAAATTCAAGAAATTCAAGAAATTCAAGAAATTCAAGAAATTCAAGAAATTCAAGAAATTCAAGAAATTCAAGAAATTCAAGAAATTCAAGAAATTCAAGAAATTCAAGAAATTCAAGAAATTCAAGAAATTCAAGAAATTCAAGAAATTCAAGAAATTCAAGAAATTTAAGAAATTTAAGAAATTTAGAAAGATCAAGAAATTTAGAAAATTCAAGAAATTTTAAAAGTTCAAGAAATTTAGAAAGTTTAAGAATGTTTGAAAGTTCAAGAAATTTAGAATGTTCAAGAAATTTTGAAAGTTCAAGAAATTTGGAAAGATCAAAAAATTTAGAAAGTTCAAAAAATTCAAAAAGTTCAAGAAATTTAGAAAGTTCAAAAAATTGAAAAAGTTCAAGAAATTCAAAAAAAATGCTTTCTGATCTGTTTTGAATATCAAAAACACTTTCACACGAAAAGAACCAACCATGACGAATATAATTGACTCTCTCATAACGCTTGAAAAACCTGCCACCGACTCACTTCCGAACCAGTCAATTAGACGGGTGGCAGCCTGCCAGCCTCCGTCACACTGGTAAACAACGACCTATAAAACAGAGAGCCTCCAATTCCGTCATGTTTGCCAAAGGGTTGTCATCCTCGGAAGAGTACCCCGGAAAAAAAACCGCCTACATCAGTAACTTTCCTAGAAACAAAAAAAACATATGATATATTGGCTGTCACAAACGCCAGTTGTCATCTGCTTGTTGCCTCTCACTCTCCCTGACTAAAAAAATCACATCCCCTTTTTTCCCTCCGAAAAAATCAGCCAAGTCAACACGCATAAAAGTGCGCGTCGCGACGCCGGCCTGTCAAATTGGTGCGTCGGTGGCGCGACGCGCGCCCTCACTGCAGGAAATCTTATTCAGGATATCCCAACTTCAAACCTCGTGCGGTGTGGTTGTGGTCCTCGAACGCGCACTGTGGGCTTGTTTGAGTGGAAATGTGGGTAAAATTACAGTTTGAATAGTTTGGGAAAATTGAATGAATTAGTCCTTTTCATATCAACTCTGTTAGGAAGGCACGCCGACGCTTTAGTAATTATAAAATTTAATATTTTTTTTAAATATTTTTAGAAATTGTTGATAACTCCTGTCAAAAAATACTAAATTGAAAAATTCAATAATATTTTGACCACCAAATATCATACTAGATCCGCTATACTCCACCAGCATCCTCCGCGGTTTATCATGCAGAGTTGGCCACAGCAGCATCGTCCTCGAAGTGGGGAACCATCAAAACCATATCGCGGCACTTTGTCACGCTGCAGGAGGTCCTCCAAAACCGAACCGAAACAGTCCCAGTGAAGGTGTTTAACGCACACACACAAAAAAAGCTCTGTTTTTACGGTAGCTCAGAGTGCGTTCAGCGCGAAATTCGTTGAACGTGGAGGGTTGGTGTCTGTTATCTGTGGTCGGTCAACAGGCGATGGACCGTTCCTCCGGGGCTTGGCCGCGATGTTATCAGTAGCAGATACGTGCATGTGTCGGTCACACTTCCAGTTTGGTTTGCGGCTATCGGACCCAAATTGGTTCGAACGTTTGAACTTTTCGCATGGGTTAACTTGAGAGTAAAAAGTGTTCCAAAACTAACTCAAAACCCTGCATAAAACTCACTTCATTTCCGAGTTCCTTGAAATTTTATTCACACATTCCATTTCGGATGCATGACAAAATATGCTTCCTCGAAATAAAAAAAATCCCCAAACATCTTTAGCGGTATAGTAACTTCCTCACGATGGTGCCTCCTTCACGAGCAAAAGCTGTTCCCCAAATGTAATCCAATGCAAACTGTCGAGCTTTCGCTCGCGTTTTGGAAGTTTCCCACCGACATCCAGGAGGACACCGCCAAGACGACTTGGAGTTCCTCCGTGCCACACACACACATAATAAATGCTAACGATGCGATAATGTAGATTTTTCCGTCCCTTTCGCTGCTCGCCGAGTCGGTTCTGCTCAACCGATCTTATCACGACGCGCAATTTTCACGCAGCAAGAAAAAAGTTATTAAATTTGGCACGACGGTGCGGCGAAAATGAGCTTTTATTGAAAGTTTTATTAATTCTACACATTGTGCGCCGTCGCCGGTGTGCCTTCTTCAATTTTTATCTCAATTTGTAATAACACGTGACTTTCTCGCAATCAACAAGCGCGTGGAAGACGCGCCGGGGTGGCAGGTTGTTCCGGAATTCGGCAGCAGGTCGACGGTAGATAAGATTGGATTTTTGGCAACCTGTGTGAGCTTGGAAGACGGGGAGGGGTAGCTGTAGAGTTTGTAGACTGTATCGATTTTTTCGTACTTTTTTTTCTTCTTGGAAATCGATTGCGAAAGAAATGTGGAGCAAACAACCTTTAATCTCTCGTGAATGTCTTTTGTAGAGTGAATTATCTTGAAGAGTATATTTTCTGAGAACCTGCAGAGTTTATAAATTTCATTCTTCCAAATTTTTCCACAGTATTGAATTGATTCAAAATTAATCGAAGTTTGCTTTGTAATTAAAATGCATTGAATATTATGACAATAACTATTGCATTGCAGCAGGTATTGAAACTTCTGATTACCGTAAACCGGGGTTACAATGATAGGATTTCAATTTATTTTTGGAATATTTTCGAACTGTCAAAGTTTTTCTCAAGATTATTGTTTTTAAAACATGTACTAGAGTCACATGTTCACATCTTAAAAAAAAGGTTTTTTCAATAGTGCTTTCAAAAATATTTGCGTTGAAAATTCTTATTTTCAATTCCGGGGTGACTTTGATAGTATGATAGTCATAGTTTTTCTTGATAAAATTAGATTCAAGAAGTTCAAATTTTATTTCTACGTCAAATTTTCCATCGCTAAGTTTGGTAATATAGTTTTGAAGAAAAAAAAATCAATGATTTTAATTAGTTTATTAAGTTTATAAGCTTTTTATCAAAACTCATACAAATTTTTTGGTAAAATTCACAATTTTGCCTGAAATTTGTTAAAACCAGTTTTTTATTAAATAAAATTATCGATTCATATTGCATTTTAAACTGAATCCGAAGCACGAATCTAAAGTTTTTACCTTTTACATAAAATTTGTTCTACTTCAAATGCCTTCAACATTTTTTTGAATTATATTTCAAAAACACATTATGTTTATTATTTACAAACTTATTTTACCTTTTCCTAACGGAAAATTGTCCATAGAATCTGAAAATGCATTCCGTTTTCCGACTAGAAATCATGTTCATTGAGAAAATCATGTCAATTTAAGAATGTTAAAGTAATGCTATTCATCAACATTTGCTTCATTTTGCAGAAAAATCTCAAACTTATCAAAGTCACCCCGTTTTACGGTACTTAAAATTATTTTGTACAACAAAGTTTGACTATAGTTACAATCACATTGTTGCAGGATTTGGTCCGTTAGTTAAACAATTTTGGAATAGTGAGTGTTGTGCTGTTTTAAACTCAAAATTGTAAAATGGCCTAAAATTGATCAGGATCTTGGCCTAGATAATAAGAAACGATTTATAATTTGGACATTAGGGTGGCCCTATACAAGTTGGAGCAGTTCCAAAAAATTCAAAAAAATGGATTTTTTTAAAAGATTATAACTCGTTGTCGTTATACCCGATTTAAGCTCTATTGTACGCAAATAAATGATTATTAATTGGGCTTTCATAGACAAATAGTTTGAGGATCGAAACATCTAGCAAAACATTTGAAAAGGTCGTATGAAACTTTAAAATGCCGTATAGACCGTGTCTAAAATAAAGAGCTTATATCTGATTTTTTTTATCAGATTCCCCGGTAATTGCCATGGTTTTAACATTTCAATGAAAAAGTGTTGTTAAATGCATTGTACATTAGTGAAGTTGTTTGACAATCATTGAATTTAATGAAAAACAAAGATTTGACAAAAAAAAATGTCTGCTATGCATCGAAATTTTACAAACTTTTAAAATATTTGTCAACCATTTCAATCATGTTCACAGTTATTATCAAAGCAGGGAAATGTGTTTTAAATAGATTACAGTTGATTCCACGTCTAAATAATTACATTAAAATTTTGAAGATTTTTGAAATTTGCAACGGCATAACTTGACTTGATCTATAAAATATAACCACCTAATCATTTATTTTCGATTTTGTCACCCAATGTAATCTCAAATAATTTGTATCGAGAATATTTTTTATATTTAATTATGAATAAAGGCTGAAGAGTCACTCTCCAAAATTATCATGCCTGATTTTTGGAAGATTTTTTTTTTGATAGTTCTAGATGTGTTGCATAATCATTTTAATAGTCTGAACCTGATGACTGATTTTTCTGTTACATTCTTATTGGAATTCCATATAAGCTGTAACGGGAACTGCAGGCACAGATTCCAGACTGTTAATAAACGAAAATCAGTTACATTTGATGAGAATGAAGATTGAACCAAAAGTTACCGATTAGAATTCTTTAAAGGCTTCGTTTGAAAAAAATAAATGAAATTTCTCAAATCTGCGTTGAAATCTTTAAGAATTCACAATCCCACACAATTTCTAGATGGGCTTCTAATTTAAATAATGATTTTGGGGAAAAAACTCATACGTAAGACTCAGAAAAAAACCATTCAGGCATTTTTTTATGACTTGAAAGATTTTTTTTACATCTTCTTTTTACGTAAATGAATTAATTTTATAGCAAAAATGTGTAAAAAATGATTGAAGGTTGTAGAAAGTGACAAATATTAGGTGTATGTTGCATTACAAAAGGATAATATTAGTATTAATAAGAAAACAAGATTTTCGTAGAGTTAAGGTAGCACAAAAATACCTCCTGAACATGGAGTTATATAGTAATGATACCAAGAGCTTTAGATTGCGTATTTCTCTAAAACATTGTAGTTTATGCAACAAGTTGCAGAAAGAAGATTTTTTCAGCACGAGTCGTACATTTATCCAACGAGGTTCACCGAGTTGGATAAATACAACAAGTGCTGAAAAAATCAAGTTTTTCAACGAGTTCCATACAACATTTTTTGCAATTCCGAATAACATCTTTTGAATGTAATTGTAAGTCAAATGTCCATGTATTTAGTCAATCCACCGTTTAAATCAATACAATGTTGAAAAGTATTACTTTTCAAAACAAGTGCTGAAAAGTTCAACTTTTCAACATCCATTTCAGTGCTGAAATGTAGAACTTTTCAGCATTTGTTTTGAAATGTGTTTCTATTCGATTCTGTTTTTTTAGTAGAGGAAAGTAGGCTGTTTCGTCATTCGAAAATGACAGGAAAAGTAGTACGTTTCAGAACGGAACTGCAAAAAAAAAAACGATTTTTAAGTTTCATTGCCATAATGTTTGGGATTTTTGCTTTATAATTAAAAGTAACCAATTTTTTTTTCTGGAACCCCTATCAAAAAATCCTAAAATTCTCTTATCTTTTTCCAAGACCCAAAATTGATCTGTGTTATGCACTTGTATTAAAAATCTTTAGATGTAAACGGATGATTTTAGATTTTTAAACTGTAAAAAATAAGAAACTCCAAAGAAATGCCCAATAATTAAATTAATTTAAAGAAAAGTTTGAGGCGATCAGGGCTGCAGATTTGTGTAGCTTAAGAAGCGACTTCGATTCTGAAAATATAGCAACTTCGACTCCGACCTGAATCCACTGTTTGCAGCTTCGAATTTGGCTCCACACTCCACAGTCCTAGATGCAATAGTCATTTTACAAAAAAAAATTATGGCTTGATATTTTAGTTTCCAGTGAAAAAGAAAAAAAGTTTAAAAAAGTGTGGGAAAACAAGATTTTGTTCCTTTGAAATTTTTTATCAAAATATTTCAAAGAGCTTTTATTTGTTTGTGGTGTAATTAGAAAAGTAATGAGAAGATTATGAAAATTTCATGCATTTTGATGTGAAAGCTACTTACTTTAATCGTAAAATAAGAGAAGCTTTTTAAATATTGAAAGAATTATAAATTGTAGTTTCAGGAAAATACGAAATATTCTCAAAAATAGAAAAAAAACGCTTCAGAAGCTAATTATTTAGAAATTATCTAAACATTTCCTCTAAACTTGGTTGTAACCAAACCCCTAAAAATCACATCTATTGATTACACGACAATTGCAGGCCAACCCGGTACACCCTTAACTCCGTTACTGCACTTTTGCCAAAAACCCGGTAATGGGATTTGCCTCCCACCACTGCCCGGCCCTGAATTTTACCGGGGGCCTGATCCACCCCATAAAGATAGCAATCCAAATCAGACCAACCGATTTTCCCCGGTTGTTTGGCCATTGACCGGGCCCCTTCCCCCTAGCCAGAGGCGGCGGCTCGATTGTCCCTGCAAAATTCAAATTTTATAGCAAAATACCAGCTCGTTGCCGGACTCCCATCGGATCCAAATTTGGTGTCACAGTGGAACATCCGGACCAGCTGACTGACGTTCGTTCCCATCACCGGAGTTAAAAATTGTTGTCCCGCCTGGACCCGGGGTTTCTTGTTCCGATTTTCGACAAAACTTTCCCGGACACAACATTTTTGGGGGGTGTGTGTGTTATTTCTGTTTTGTGCGAATTATAATTTCGACTGCAATGCAGGTGCTTCCCCGGAAACCCCCAAAAATCTCGCATCTGACCAGCTGCTGGTTCCATATTGGGAGGGAGGGAGGCTGCGTTTGCATATCGAGCAGCTGAACACGAAACTGGGTTTGGTTCTGTGTACCCTTCAATTGAATTGGATTAATTCCTAATTTATAATAACCGATGCAGTTTTATCGCAGGACCAACCCAGTGATGTCAAAAGTGGGCAATCGAAAGAGGATTTTGGGTTTGGAATTAGGGGGGGTTAGGATTTGGCCGGATTGTTGGAGCACCGTAAAGTTTGATCGGACAGCTTAGTGGGGAACTTTTGCAGAAGCTGGAATCGTTTATAATTTGGGATTCGTTTGTTGCTGTGTTGTAGAATAAAATTCAACGTGCTTACGAACGGCTATCCCTAAGTCAAACTTATCACGCAAGACAAACACTCACCTCAAAACTGATATCGTGTCCACGGTAAACAAACCAACCTTCTTCTTGCCCTGGACGTCGTCGTCGTTGCTTCAAGCTCAAAGTGACGTGATAAAACATCCAAAGAACAACATAATCTCGGAAGGGCCAAAGATTTGCTCAACGTCGTCGTCCTTTCTTGGAAAGTTTTTTTTACCTCTCTTCTGGAATTCCCCGACTCGGTACACCTCGAACACAAATACGTAAATATTTAATCATCCAAATCCGGGTAAATCATTTTCGGATTAAGCTGTTAGCCTGCCGGGGGGAGTTGGCGGTGAAAAATGATGACGCCAGTACCAGGTTATCTCTCCACACTTGGCGGGAGAGGTCTCTGCACGCCAAGCCTGGCGGTGTGCCACGTGGCTTCTTCAGGGGGGACCAGGTATAATAACGTCTTCGTCCAGTCGAGACCCGGCGAACGAAATAAAAGATTGCAATCAACCATGTGATTCGATAAGAGAAATGTTTGCCTTTTTCTTCCTCTCGAGGAGTTCTGTGCTGGTTCCTTCTTTTCCCCTTGGTTGGTTTATTTGTTTACCTTTATGTTCCACGAACGAACCATATGGAGAGTCGTCCGACCTCCAGATATGCCAGTCCGGACTGCGTATACATATGTTTTCCCAGTTTTTTATTTGGAGCAACATAACTTCTACCTGGGTTCGTGCTCGACAATTTGATTATACGTGGATATATGTCGTACACAGCGCCGTAACTAGGGGTTGGACTGCCAAGGGCGCCAGCCTTAGGGGTGCTCCAAAATTGTTGATTGAACAAAACTGTCATGCCAGTATAAAACCCTTATTAGATATTTAGAACAGAACGGCCGCCAAAATTTTAAATAGGACTACGAAATAACTTTATAATTTGAATTAAAATATCAAAAATGTATTTATGTAATCAATTCGGGCGGCAAAATCAACTGCTTGAATTTTTTTACCATTATGTTTTCGAAAATCAATGGCAAAAAATTTCAGCAAATGTACAATTGTTCTAGACTGAACAATTGTCCAACTACCTATATGTTGTTTATGTTATTTTGTCCAATATAGCTCAGAATTCATAAATTGTCAATATAATGAAAAAAAGGTTACGTTTTGTGTTTGAAGTATTATGATTAGTTTTAACTAAGGTTGTTAATCGATAGAATTATCGTCGATAATATTATCGTCTGACGATAACGATAATGGTTATCGTTATCACGATTACGATAATCTATTGTCGATAATAGACGATTACTATTTTTTTAAATCTTTCTCAAATCGATTTATTCAACCATATCTTGTTACATTTTCGATGCTTTCACTAAAAATATATTTTTTGAAAATCTAGTAAGTTTCAAAGTAAAAAATGTACTCAAAATTATTCATAAAATAACGTTTTGTTATAATGTGCAATATGAACGACAATTTTGTATGTTTTTTTTTTAAATATATTTGTAAAATACTGAAATACTGTTTTTTCAAAATTACTCAAACGTTCAATATTTGCAATATGGGTATCAATTTTTTTGAAATTTCGTATGATTTTTCAATTTATTAGAGTTTTTTTGGAAAAACAATTTTTTTCACAAATTACCGTATGTTATTTCTAAAATACTTAAATTTTCAAAATATGTAATATAGGTATCAAACAAAGCAAAATTTTGCATGCTTCATACATACATTCAAATTGTGTATGGGTCATTCCTTCCCAAGTGAACACGCGTCCAACATCGACCTTCACCAAATCTGCTCATATTTGGCATGGGGGTTGTTTTTGCCCCAAAAACAAAGAATCCCAAGTTTGGTGACATTTGGTCCACCCCCGCGCCCGTGGCACCCCAGCCTTCCCCACCCCAGTACATTGCGTAAGAGCATAGAATTCAATTTCATTTAATTTCACAGTCACTTACTTCCGTTTCGAAATTTTAAAAAATCTTCAAATTTCAAGGCCTACTATGCTCTAACGCAATGTACTGTTGAAAATTGATGGCTAAGTAAAACATTTGCTATGCAATACAGAGCTTTCCAACTTAAAAATGTGATATCTCAAGAAATATTCAATTTACCCTGAGGTTTTGATTGAATTTAATGTAAAAAACTCTCAGCAATCGATTGCAATTGTCAGTTTTCCCGTAAGTGCTCGTCCAAAGGGTTAAAAATGCATTTTAAAACTTAAATCGCAAAATTTTCATATCTGGCAACACTGAACGTAAATTTTGAGTACGCCATTCGATTCTACGTCAAAAAATCTTCAAGTTTGCATACCTACCCAAAAGTTGACTTTTTGTTAACTTTTCTCATAGCAAAATGCATTTCAAAAATGAGGTTTTTCAAAAATCACAGAAAAAGAGGGGGGTGCCACGGGCGCGGGGGTGGACCAAATGTCACCAAATTTGGGATTCTTTGTTTTTGGGGCAAAAACAACCCCCATGCCAAATATGAGCAGATTTGGTGAAGGTCGATGTTGGACGCGTGGTCACTTGGGAAGGAATGACCCGTATGCATCAATCATAAAAAATTGGTTTCTTTTTTCTGAGTATTTTCGCAAAATTAATGTATTTTGTGAAAAAAATGTATTTTACAAAAAAAAAACTATAATAAAGTGAAAAGACAAACTGGCAATCTTCGCTTCGTTTGATATCCATATTGCAAATTTCGAAAATTTAAATATTTTCAAAAATACGGTTTTAGTGATTTTTTTTATATTTTACATTAAAAGCTAAAATAAAGTGAAAAAACACAAAAACAAGCTAAAATAAATTGAAAAAGCTAAAAAAAATCGCTTCGTTTGATACCCATATTGCAAATTTTGAAAAAAAATTTTAAGTATTTTCCAAAAAAAAAAGTCTTTCATAATGTGAAAAAGCGAACCAAATTTTGCTTCGTTTGATACCCATAATGCACATTTTGAAAATTAGTGTATTTTCGAAAAATACGGTATTTTGTGAAAATTTTAGCATTTCCAAAAAAAAAAAAAAAACAAACTCTCCTAATGTAAAAAAGCAGACCAAATTCCGCTTCGTTTGAAACCTACATTGCAAGTTTTGTTTATTGCAAATTATGAAAATTTGAGTATTTTCGAAAAAATTACGGTATCTTGTGAACAATTTTGAGTACATATTTATCACATATTTTATATAATTTGCTAGATTATAGAGCTATCGTTATCGTTATCGAGCCTCGATAATTTTATCGTTTACAAACATTGAAAAATCCAGTATTTCATTGAAAATCTGCCCTTTCAAAATGAGAACATCTACAGTTTGAAAAGAATAGCATTTGTTGCTATTGTTATAATCAACCCTTTAATTTTTCAGAAACCAAAATTATCCATCTAATTTTGCGACGATAATGGAATTGTGCCTGGGACAATTGTGCTTAGAGGAAGAGAGTTTAAATAATTATTTTGCCTGAAAAAACTGGTTTTTCATAATTTTACCAGTATGAAGAAAAGTTACAAATTGTCTCCATTTTTTTTTAACTTTTACTTGGATTTCAGGTTTTGGGATATTCCAGCGTTATTTTTCCAAATTTAACACAGTTACCATATCAAAGCTCTGGGTAACAAATGTCTCGGAACAAATTTGTTTTTAGAAATTTCAAAATTATACACAAAAATATGTTTTATCGAAGGTTTGAAAATATTTATATTTAATTAGTTTTGTTTAAAAACTTTAAATTTTCAAGAATTTAATTTAACGAAAAATGAAATTAAAAAACACTTTTCAAAATAAACTTATTTTTAATGCTAACATTAATCGGAACTAAAATAAAAATAAGAAATCAAATCATTGATTTCAAAATACTTCATCAAAAAACTGGGTTCAGGATTTTTTTATTAACCTATTTACTAACCCTTTTGCAATTTTTAAATCAGAGTTCTTTAAAGCAAACATTTAAATTTAAAATCAACTTATCAAAATGTGGAAATATTAAGGAGGGGCGCCAAAATGATGCTTCGCCAAGGGCGCCGTGGACCCAAGGTACGGCTCTGTAAGTTGTACACCAGCGAAAGTACTTTTTATATCCACGACTACGCATGAACACGGCTACAAGGTACACTTCCTGATGTTGTGATGATAAGAAAATCTGCTGGGATATGAATGAGCAGCATTCTTGTAACTTCTGTTTGTTTGCACTCGCGACGCGACTTGCTACGCGGATTAACGACGACAAAGTCGACGCCGGTCTTCCGGGAATTCTGATGTTTGAACACTTGACAAACGCGGATTCGAAGCTGGGATTTGCTTGTGAGAATCACAAGCATAAGCTCAATTTAAGCTTCTGAATAACACCAATATCTTGAAAGTTCCATACCCCTTCTCTTACCTCGAATGCAGCAGGTGTGAACACTTTCGATTTCAATTACCATAACCAAATCCCGCCCAAAGAAGTGCAGCACTTTCCGAAAATTAACATCGTTACATTATGTTGCAATTTGGCCATTCCACCGTCTACTGGAGTTCCGAACATTGTCGAAGCCAAGATGCTGATGCTAGCCCGTCTTCATGGCTTGCAGATCATCGTGAGTGGCAATAATCATAAAAGAAATACGATCTCATGCTGCTTTATCTCTCCAATCATTCGCAAAGTAATCTTCACACCCCGTGTCCCGCTTGGCTTCGCCAAGCTTTCGGTTCGCCCTTTTGGACCGTAGACCACGTGGACCGCCTCTTGGCGGTGGCGGCTTCGGTAGATCCCAGTAATTCATTCGTTATTTTCCTTTTTGCGGTGATGTATTCAAATTAACTTTTCCGTCCGCCCGTCCGCTCGACACAACGTGATTTAGACCCTCTCTTGGTTGAGTGCACCAACTAGAACGGGCTGGAAAGACATCGAGGTGGAAAAGTTAACAGCCTCATTACATCGTGTGTGTGTGTGTGTGTGTGTGTGTGTGTGTGGCAGGACACGGTTCCGTGGACACATTGTAGTTTGAGGTTTTGCTGCAAGTTTACGAGGATTACGAAGCAAAAGTGAACTGTCGCAAAAAAGAAGTCTTTGAAAACTTTAACGTCACAGCTCTGGATTAAAGACCGGGGGAGCATAATTTGCCGGCATCATTCCGGGCAGTGATCGTAAAAATGATCGCACGTTGCACTCTGCCAGCCACTGCAACTGCTGCAATCAACTTCTGTGATAGTTTCGGCCCCCTGACGCACACGCACATCAAAGACTGTCACAAGCAGATCTTATGCGCTCCACATATCTCGTTCTTGATGCATTTGCGGTTGATGGGCGGTACGGTAGGCTGGTTCAACTGTTAAGAAAAGTGAGTAGGACAAGGCGCTACAACTGCGACAAATCGATGTCTCTGTGGTCTCTTACGCTAACTATATAGGAAAACCAGCAAGCTTAGTACAAGAATGCTCAGAGGTAAAAAATAGCGCCCAGGGATTTGTGGTACAGTTGACTCTCTGGATGTCGATCTTCTCAATGTCAATTTTGCTCCTTCTACCGATGAATTCTTCATTTCCTTTAAACTGCAAACTTCTCTTCTTCGACAGTCCCTTGGATTCTTTTTGCTTAAAATATCTCTTCCGCTTTCTCGTTTTTCTGTCATAAACTAAGCTTACGAGGGTGTTTGACATTTTGTTGTTTTGTTTGCTGGACGTCGCCATGATTCTGTCACAAAGTAAGGTACGACAAAAACATATTTTCAATCGAGTCTTCATTTTGCATCGTTCTGTGAACTGAGAATTCTCTTCTTCGACGGTCCCTTGAAAATTGACAACAAGTCGACTGTAAAACCATGTTTTATACCAGAAAGTCTTGAAGTAAATTTTTATTTTGTGAACATATTTGCTCATATTCAAAGAATCCTATTTGCAGTAAACTTCACCCAGTAGGCCTGACCATTTAAGGTGTTTGAAATGCTTATTTTTGCTTTTGGGGCTCACTCAAAGCGGTTTCAAAAACACCTAAGAAGCAAAATTGTGAAAATTTAGCTTTGAACCATTAAAAATCTCGAGATTTGTTGAAAGAATACAAAGAGTAAACCACATTTTGTAATCAAAACCAATAGCATCAGTGGGGTTGACTCTTGAGTAATTTTCTGCGATTTCGCAAAACAACTTTACTTTGTATTTCTTTATTCAAATGAAACTTTGTCCATATACCTATTCCCTATGTTACAAGTCTCCTCACAACTTTGCTGGCTGGTCATACAAAATGTACAATTGATGTGAACGGAATGTATATATTTATGAATGAGATGGGAATTACTGATCGATTTGGGGCCTTTGGCAAAGTTGTAGATTATAATTAGGACTATTCAGAAAAAAATTATCACTGTTAAAATATTATCCATTTCTTTATTTTTTGTCACTAAAAGTTGGATTCATAAATTACATTTTTTTGAATTTTTTTTATATGATTTATAGTACTCAAAAAGAAATCATGATGATAAAAAATTTGGTTCCAGAGGTATTGTTTTTTTTGTGGTAAAAAAATATATAAAGAATAGTTTTGAGACCAAAATAAAATTTGCAATCACAAAATATTTAGCCGATTTTTTGATAAAACACCTTTACAGAGTTACAATAACTTTGAGGTTATAATTTTAGGAAACATTCATATTTTTTTATAAACTTCATGAAGAAAAGCCACCCTGAAAAAAATATTTGAAATGCTGAGAAAATTTCCTGAAATTTTTTCTTTAAGACTTTGATCGATCGAATCAATGAGAATAAGTTTTTCTTAGGGTCACCTTAGCCTTTTGAGAAATGTTCATATCTTTCAAATTAAAATAATTTCATAATATTTAAATCAAGCATAACATTTCTAAAGGATTACAAACTGATAATGTTCCTTATTTTAATTAGACTAAATTAAAAAAAAAATATTTTTTTTTTAGATTAGATTAGACCTTAGCGAAGTCTTTTTTTCAAACTCTGGTCCAAAAAATTAAAATTGGCCAAAAGTCTCAAAGTGCTCTATTTTATAAAAATTCTAAAACAATCATTAGACAGTGTATTTGAAACAGTTTACGATCAATTGTACAAATTTATTTTTCAATAAAAATTCAAATTTTTGGCAAACATGTTTTTGCCTTCTGATTATTTGGAGAAATTTTAAACGGTAGGGGGGTAAGGAGGGCAAAAACATAAATTAAAATTTGCAATGGCTTTGCCATTAGAAGAAAAATTGAATTCCAAAATAGGTATTTTGTTATTTTTCGATTTTTTTTCTATGGTTTACAGGACTAAAAAAGGCATTTTTGCGTAAAATGTGAGATATGATTTTTGTAAAAATTGTGAAGTTGTAAAAATCCAAAATAAATTTCAAAAATTGATTTTAGATGCGAAATCAAACTTTCAATCAAAAAATTTAAGGCAAGAGTATGTTTTTGAAAACCAAATCAAACTAAGGGCAAGATGATTAAATAAAAAAAGTTTTTATAGAAAAGAACAGAAAATTTCACAAAAGTTTCAATTTTTAACATTGAAAGTCGTACCTATAGAATCCGAGACATAACGATTTGAAAAATAAGGGCTAATTAGACGACACTAAAAACAAATTATTTTACACAAAATTGAATCTTTTTCCAGCGATTTGCAGCTCGATTCACAAAGTCATAAAATAAAAATTATAGGAAATTTTCTCAGCTTTTCGAAAATACTCGCAAAAAGGTGACTATAACTTGAAAGCGGTACACTTTATCAAAAAATGTGTGCCTTTTTCGATTAAAAATTGGCAATTGAAAATGATTTTTGAAATTTTATATGACAATATTTTAATTTTTTTTTCCAAACATCTCATTTCAAAAAATTATATTTCCGCGCGAAGCTAAACTCTAGTGCAAAATATGTATTTTTTCTAAAAAAGTAAATTTTTCCGAAAAAAAGTCTTTTTTTTTTTAGTGATTTTTAGTTTAAAATATATTTTTTTAGACGAAAATCTACACTGATTCCCTGAGCTATGTTTGTTTTCAATTGGATAAAAATTTAATACCCAATCATTCATTTTCATACATAACATTACAAAAAATCCATAGTTCAAGGTCGACCATACAAATTTAACTTTAATTTAATGTTCAGGTCGTTTTATGATTTTTGCCTTCCTCACCTAACTGAGGCAAGGCTATAAAATCACTCGAAAATCGAACTGCTTAAATATACCTTCTAGATATACTTTCAAGTATCTTATCGATTCAGAATCAAATTCTGAGCAAATGTCTGTGGGGATGTGTGTAGACATGATTGTTTTCCACACGATTTTCTCAGAACTGGTTGAACCGATTTTGGCCGGGTCAGCCCTATTCGATTCGTTTTGGGGTCCCATGATTTTTGCATATCCTCAAAAGGCCGGGTCTTTTTGTTTACGTGCGAGAGTCTGCATGTTTTCTGGAAAAGGCTGTATCAGGTATATACTTTTTTCATAAATTTATTTTTTTAACTTTGTAAATGTGAGGAAGGCACCAACCACCTAATGGTGGATTAAGAAACGTTTTTTTTTTTTGCAAAACTGATCTTGCTTATGTTTGACGAACAAAATATTTTTTTTCGTGTGAATAAATCAATTTTTCTATAAATCTTTAGTTAAACATTTCAGAAACATAAATTTTGAGTTTCTGCTCGTTTATTTTAATTAAAATTTTTATATTTATTTCAGTCAAAAATAAAATAAATAAATATGCGTTTCAAGAAATCTTCAATTATCAGGAATTCAGTTGTAAAATTTTCCAATCATGATCTGTTTAGTAAAGAATTTTGTAATGAATCCAACGCGAAATGCTTCGTTCCATTATCAGATATTTCACCCATTAAAAAGACTCACTAAAATTAAGAGAGCAAATTTGAACTAGTCTAATCATCGCTGCCTTAAAGATTCCGCAAATCGCCGTTCTACCTTCTCCATGACCACATGACAATTTCCCGGTCCCCAAACAACCACCAGCTTGGCAGCAGGCAGTACTTTAGCCCTAACGAACCGTGGCGGTACAAATTGGCCGCGTGCCTTGGGCAGATGTATTGCATGTTCAAAAATTAATTGAATTTAACATGCTCGCCCGTTTATAATAAATTGCACCGAATTGCTGCAGGGTTCCAGGCGGTGTCGTCGTCGAGGTTGACATTACCACACCGCCTACGCCGAGCAGTTTTTCATCGGAAAAACAAAAACAGCCCCAAATGGCAAGAACAACATACGAGGTACTCGATCTTTTTAAAACGAGAATGGCATGGTGACTAACGCTGAATTACGCTGCTGCGCCAACTTCCGAGTGCAGCAAATGACCTGCACTGGAGGGAACGCAACTACAACAATTGAAACATAAAAAAAGCTGCAATTATATAATCAAATGAACGTATACGACTGTTTAACGACGGGCAAAACTTGCAATTAAATCGTTGATGCTCGAACGGACAAAGCTTCCAATCTCGGAACTCCCACCACCTGTCCCACCCAAGGGAGGTGGGTCACACTGGGACAAACAACTTGTTACAAATTTGTTATTATGTTCTGTTCGCCTCCCCTTCCTACACTCCGAACCCGTTGCGGGTTGTGTGTTGTGGACGTTGCACCGCAGAACCACGTCTTATTGTTTGTTTATAATTTTCATTTTCATTGGAAAACTGGGAACGATTCTGGGGAAGCTTTCCGGTTTGTGGCGTGGTCTGGTCGGGGTTCCCGATGTGATGTGTAGCGCCTCTTGGGGGAATCGGGGTAAAATCATGACACTTGATTTTGTATTTGTTTGCTTAAATTTGCCGAATTTTGAATTCCAAGTCCATTTCACCCCACCTCCCCGGAACGAATGTGGTTTGCGGAAAATAAAGAGGCAAAAACCGCACCCAGCTGCTCTGGGCTTTGGCGGCGGCGGCGGTGATGACGACTGGACCGAATCGATGAATGAGCGGTGCGTGTAACCTGCACCAGTCATTCCGACGACAGGTCCATTTCTGGTCACGGGTCGTAATGCGTCCCATTTCCGCGTGTAGTGACCGCCGTTGTTTTTCCCATGTGGGAGTGGACCCGGTCTGGAACAATGTGGCTCACCTGGGATAGGGGAGTGAGATGGTTTGTTGGAGATTAATTTTTATTTTGCATTTTTTTTATCACGATTTTATAATCTTTACATTTTTGACATATTTTTTTTTTGAAAAGAAAACCAATCGAAGAACATTTTTTGTAACATGTTATTGTTCAAAACCTAGCCCATATGATTATTTACGTAATAAAAAAACCATAAAATCAATTTAATTTTTATTTTGTTCTATTTTTTCATCCTTGAGTTCATCGTAAATATTTTTTTTTCGTCTCTTTTCTTTAATACATAATTTATAAATCTTAGAGATTATTATTAGAATGTTATTACCTAAATTTCATTTTGTTCTTTCACTAGTTCACTGATTTTAAAAGTATCGGGGAATTTATATCTGTTTTTATGTTATTTAAAATTTCAACCTATCAATAATTTGACATTAAATAACTGCTTGTTAAAAAATAAATAAATTGTCTTACCCTTTCAGGCCTGATGGGTCCTATATTACTCAAAAATCAAAATTTTCTAAAATATCTAATAGTTTTCGTATGGTCCTAAATGTCTTTTATCCATCACTAAACAATAATATTTTTTTGAAAATTCGGACTTCAATAGGATACAAAAAAACCCGTTTAAACTCATTTTTTCGACATTTTTTGTACTGAAAATTACGCAAAATGACCATCAGTTTTCTTTCAATGATATTATGGAAACTCTTTAACAGATTTTCAATGTTAAAAGTAAAACTTGTGTAAAATTTTCACATTAAAAAAAATATTTCCAGATTTTTTGAATAACGACTTACATTTGTATAAGGCCAAATAATATTATATAATCCCTGTTGAAATGTCGTCAATTGTGTTAAATTCATTTTCGGAAATTTCAATTCTTTGTAAGGCAATCCAGAAGGTCGTATCAACAATATCCGATAAGCTAATTGTAGAGAATTTTTTCAGCCTTTAGAATATTTATTTTTCAAAAATGGGCACGGATGGACACTTAAAAAAGGAATGTATGACAAAAGGTCGAATGGACAAAAGGTCGAATTGACAAATGGTCGAATTGACAAATGGTCGAATGGACAAAAGGTCGAATGGACAAAAGGTCGAATGGACAAAAGGTCGAAAGTGGACAAAAGTCTCTAAAATAGTTCAACGATTTATATAAATAAAATAAAAACGTATTTTAACTTATTTTAGAAGTAGTGTTTTTAAAAAGAACCGCAAATATTTGAAAGAATGGAAAAACTCACAAAATCATTACGACAGTCAATAATAGGTTGCTTAATCTAAAAATAAAACTTAAAAAAATACAATTTTGTTGAAAAATTTAACCCAAGTTTAATCTAAAAATGGGGTTAACTCAGAAATCTTTACAAAATTACTCTTTAATAATTTGACGTTTTAAGCTTGTTTGCTTATTCAGCCTCCTGTGATCAAAATTTGATTTTACGCAACTTTTCCCATACAATCTGCAGATTTTCCGGAATAGGTTCCAGAGTGGCCAAAGTTGTCTCTTTTTGGCGTAAGAACCTTCCTTGGACTTATACGAACCCAACGCATCAAAGAGCACCTCGATCCGACGCTCCGTATTGAACTGATTCGCGTTCGAACAAAACCATCGAAATTTTTTATATATATAGATAATTATTTATTTATTTCTGTATGCATGTTCAATATTTTCCACAAACTAAAAAACAAAACGTAGGGGGTTAAATTTGTCAAAATCGAGTTTTTGTCATAAAAACTTATTTTTAAAAATTAAAATTTCTTTTTAGAGAAACATACTTTTTTGTATAGTGACTTGTATGAATAAACTAATGATGCAAAATACCTTATTTGGACAAAAATAAAAAAAAAAATACAAAAATTTAAATCAGGATATTTTTTGAGAAATTCTAGAAAATTGCTTTATTATTAAAAGTATTAACACAAAATCACACATTAGACTAAAATTTTCTACTGCAACTGAAAAAAATACTTTCAGAAGAGAAAAATTCCTATGAAAATACATAAAATAATAAAAATAAAAGAAGTAAATCACCAAAAAGAAATCACAAATTATCCATTAAGTCGAAGTTAAGCTCCTAACCTCTTAAATAATCTAACAAAAAAAAAAGAGTTTCTGTACATCTCCTCGACCACGACCATAGATTTAAAACAAAAACTTAATTACAAAAAATGGTTCTGATATTTTAGATAAATTTGCTAGTAAAATGACGTAGATTATGTTATAATTCTAAAAATAACAATTGCCAAAATTTGTTTTTTTTATGGATGTGAACAAAGGGGACCGGGTTTCTAGTCAAACTGCTATTATTAATCTTATTAATGCTGACAATAGCTTTTAAGAGTTACTTTAGATCGAAAAATGTAAGATTCTTCCTGAAGCAATAAAAATTTTTTTTTTCGAGTTTTTGTGGATAGTGTTTAAAAATATTACAATATAAAAAATCAAATCCAACAAAAGAATTGCTTTTGCAAAGATTCCTGAATCG
This sequence comes from Culex pipiens pallens, assembly GCF_016801865.2. Taxonomy (NCBI): domain Eukaryota; kingdom Metazoa; phylum Arthropoda; class Insecta; order Diptera; family Culicidae; genus Culex; species Culex pipiens. Next base: position 10,435,569 of record NC_068939.1, read on the forward strand.
CTTTCTTCTTAGACTCACCCGAGAATCATACTCTTTCTTATTTTATAAAATGTTTTCATAACATAAAATACACAATAATGAATTATTGTCGTAAAATGTATTTGTTATTTTAAATCTGTTTAAAATTTTGTGTGACACATTTTTCTACGGATAAAATTTCATAAAAGGTAGTAAATCAGAAAATTTAAAATGAGTAATTAAACATTATTTTTTGTGCAACATTTTTCGAATTGGGTCCTAAAATTATGCTTTAGTTTGTGATATTATTGTTCACACCGATAAAGTTTATTTGTCTGAGAAAAAATATTTTTTTAATAACTTTAAAAATATTAACTTCTTGGCCCTTCTTGACTGAAAAAATAATACTTGACAGCTCGTTCCAAGGGGATCATAGTTGACCTATTGAAAAAAATGTTGTTTTGTCAATTTATTTTTTGCAATAAAATTAAGAAAAAAAGTGATCAGAAATGGCGTTTAATCGTGTTTTAATCCGTTGTACATTGACATTGGGGTTTGAGACCCTACTAATAGAATTGATTCACAAAATAGACCATTCCCTCCTCTAAAAGCAGGCTTCCGCGTGCCTTTTTCGCGGCCGGCCTGGTTTCAGAGTTGCTATTTTTATGGCACAGATTTTTATTGGCAGCAATAAAGCGCAGCAGTTGAATCGATAATAATTAAATAAATCAATCATAACAAACACACGGCAGAGCCGATGAATGACGACGGCGATGACGATGGGGAGGAGCAGCCTACAAAAGAGATTCATTCCTTGTGTGCCGTTTGTTGAACCAATAATGACATCCATTCGAGCACATCAACAGCCGATCATTCCTGGCCTGGGTTCAACAGTGTTGTGTTGCTCTTCTCTGTCTGTGGCGGTGTGTCTGTTTGCAGTTTAGAGGGGTAAAGTTACAAATTACCTGCTTAAACCCATAATATTATGCAAATTCAAGATTTATTATTTTTTTAAAGTAGTTTGAAAACAATTTTTGGTGAATTTTAATAATTAAGGTTAAGGGTTTAAAAAGGTTCCTTCACCCGTACTCGCCGGTAGTTCACTCACATGACGAGAGATATCGATCAAAGGCATCATCTTCAGAGACAGCCGGAGTTCGGAGAATTATTGCCAACTGTCGCTCACAACGCACACATGCACACGCTCACTCAGACAATCTCTGTTGGGGAAAGCGGGACTTTGGTTGCGATTTCATTCATGAATGTGCTGCTCATTAGATGCCGGGTGACGCGCGACAACACGTGTCGGACCGGGCCTGTTGATGATGGATTTGGTGAAAGATTGCGGAGAGATTATTCAGGCTACGGGCTATTTATGTGCAAAAATGTTCTTGTGTGTGTTTTACGTGGTTTATTTCATGTGTTGATTTTACAAATTTATTTTTTTTAACTGCGGTTCCTGCTTTGAAAATGTACGAAGTTAACCCTCACCCCTTACAATAATGAGGCTGCAATATACTGCTGTTCATAAAAGTTAAGAACAACGAACCAAAAAAGTAGTCACTATTTACGGCCCCGAACTTAGTCCGCCAATAGAGTGCCTTTAAATGAGCATAACATTACCCGAAACGACACTTCATTTAACTTGAGCTTTTCCATTCAAGTGCGCGCCTTTTCTACCGTATGCAGTTCCGGAAGTCCGGAAGTTTTATCCGAAAGAATAGAGCCGGCGACACACTCTGCAACTCTGCGGACTTTGCTCTAAATTTTCCCTCCTTTTCCCCTCCAAACTCCCTACCGCCGACGACGTTGATGAAGCTCGCGCGGTCTTCATAGGACAAGTCCTGAAAAGAATCCCCAAAAAGCTGTCTGTCCTTCCAAGCTGCGATTTTTTTCCTTGTCTGAAGCCGTTTTGTTGGCAAACTTGAACCAGTCAGCCGGAAAGTCACCACCGACCACCGTCAGCCGGCAGCGAAATGATGAGACATTATCATCTTTTTAACGAGATAATAGTTTCCTTCGGTTCGAGGTTTCTGGGATGTTCATCCCTTTTTCCGGGGAATTTGTGGGTCTGTGTGTGTGGATAGAGTTGGGCAGTGACTCACGAGTCCCGACTTCCTGGCTTGAAGCAGTTCTCTAAAACAAGTCGACGTTGTCGTGCTATCTTGTCGCATGTCGCTTTTTGACGTTCCGAACAATAACAAACACGTTTTGTTTGGGTGACCATTCTGTGCATTGTCCCGAAGTTTGGTTGAATTTGGTTGCCGGAGTCCCGAGTTATAATTAAAAATGTTTACGGTAGTCGGGCATATACGTGTGTCAAACGCGTTCTGGCTTGAAATCCCTTTGGCCAGTTGTCGCACTTACAGCAATTTTCAGGGTGTGTCAAGATAGCACGACAGGATTGAAACTTCTTTCATATGAAATATCTCAGGATTGAAATCGAATTTCAGGGATCTGTGATGGTCAAAACGCACGTGCGTCAAGATAGCACGACAACAACGACGAAGTGAGCTTTTCCCAGCAGCCCTCTGGATTAGAGCGGGTCACGTGGGAAATCCGTGGGAAACTGTGGCTGCTTCATTGTGAAGTTTTCGAGAGTTTAGGAGCCGGTAAATCGCCAGCCGAAAAAGAACAGTCCTTTTTGGCGTTTTACCCGGAGTGTGACCGGCGTGCCGGAAGAGGTAGTTTGTGATGGGGTTTTGGAGAGATTTTTCCGGGTTGTCGGTTTAGATTTTTTTTGTTGGTTCTGGGAAAAAAGGTATGGAGGGAACAGTGGGAGTGTTTTTCAGTTTGGATAAAATTACTAATGGATTTTTTTTCTTGTTTCGTTTCAGGTATGTCAGCAATCACATTTCACTAATAATGGCAGCAGAGGTAACAGGGAGTCATGGTTGTTAAAAATGTAACACATTGGTAATCAGGTTTCGCAAAAGTAACTATTACATGATTTTTTTCGGTTGCAATATAAATTAAATGATTTTTTTTTCATTTATTAAACACTATATTTTTCATTTTACTTTTATTGAGAAAAACGTAGAATTGAGAAAAACATGATTATTTTTTTCTGTAACAAATTCTAAGGCTTTCAATACAAACACCTAAAAAATGATTATCTGTATTTTGATGCATTATTTTCTGATATATTTGGGTATTTTAGCAGAGTTATTGTCATTTTCAGGGTTTTTTTAAATTGATAATTTTTTATGAGAATCATGAAATTGATAGAGATTTTTCAATTATTTTTGGAAATAGATTTGAAGATATCAAAAAGAAGGATATTTTTTAACGAAAATTAAGTTAATCAAAGAGCTTAACCCTTGTTTCAATAAGATATAAATAGGGAATAATTTATGCATGAATTCTGAAATTCATAGTGATTTTACTTTCATTTTAAGATTCAGAATTGATGAATTAAAAAAAATTAAGAATACGATTGTTCGGACCAGTAGGCGAAATGATTTTTAGAGCAGCATTTATTCTTGCAGCTTAAAACTGTAATAGTTATTTTTATGATTATGCTTAATTTTACAATGCAAATCTCGATGAAATACTCACATTAACAGTTTCTATCTACACCTCTAAAACCCGCACAACATCAATCGCCGCTGCCTCCGTAGTAGATATGTTCCTAATTGATACAAAATTATGAAACCTACATTGGCGGCCGATCTGTTATTGATGTTGATAAATTATTTACTTACAATAAGATCAAATAATCCCTGCGGACAACAAATTGCACTTGATGAGGCACTTCTTCTATCTGTATACATCTCCTCTGCTTTGACCATTTGACATTTCCTTCTTCTTTTTACAAAACTCTTTCCCTTACCTCATCGATCATCTCAGAAATGGAGTACGCTAACGCGGTGCGTCAACAACGATATTGAACAATTGAAGAATTGAAGATTTAAAGATTTGAAAATTTGAAGGTATAAAGTGTTTAAGATATCAAATACATGGTAAATTTTTCAGAGATTTATGAATTTTCACCATTTTGGGAATTGAATTTTTGTGCTAAAAAGTCATATAACAAATCGGAAATCTTCAAATCTTATCAAAAATATAAATTTATTTTTCAATTTTCGTTTTGTCATATAAAAGAATCTTTTGCACTAGAGTTTTTGATGATGCAAAATCTGGTACCAGATATATAGGTTCTAAAGAAAAAGATTTTTTTAAACAAAAATCTAAAACATTGTCAAACAAATTTTCAAAAATTAGCTTTGGATGCAAAATCAAATTTACAATAAAAAAATTACTCAACAAATTCATCGTTTTTATTTGCATTTCAAGGTAATATTTTTTGAAAAAATGAATCATTTTTTTGCAATTTCAAAATACTTCATTAAGGAATAGGAATTACATTCTGGGGAAAGGGATAGAATCATTTTGGAACAAGAACTACGAGAAAGGAGCTCTTCTAAGTGTTAACAATTTAGCCTTCATTCTATCTTTGGTTGTATCCTAGATCTTAAAAATTTGATTTTTAGTGTAAAATTATGAATCGGAAATTTTTGTTTGTTTTTTTTTTTTTACTTTCTACAAATACTTGAAAAGGTTTAAAACCGTTTTATTTAGGCCATTTGGATTGCGAAAATAATCGTATTTTTATACAGTTTATTCAATTTTATAAACAAAATACTAAAATATTTTTTTGCTTAAATCTATACAACTGATCGAAGAAAACATCTTCTAAGTTGGAGATTTATCAAAAATGGCTTTCAACGATTTTCGATCGATATACTGGAAGAATGTTTCAAAAGATATTTTTAAACAATATAAACAACATTAAACACGAATAATATAAAAAGGCTGCCACAGAGGATAAATTATCGGTTAATATTTTTGGCAATTTTCGATTTGGAACTTTGTGTGGAACTTTTTTTTAAATTTCTTTAGAAATTCTTGGGAGATTTGCTCAGAGATGATATGCCGTAAAATGGGGTGACTTTGATAGGTTTGAGAATTTTTCGCAAAATGAAGATTAGAAATTAAACACGTACGGAATGGTATGAAATCATACTGACCGTGGTAGAGAAGTGTTCAAAGTACTATCAGATGAAGTTTTCATAAAATGTTGAAAAGTTTAAAAAGTTAATTAGCTATAATTAAGAAAATGTTGATAAAAAGCATTATTTTAATATTCTCAAAGTGTCAAGATTTTCACAATAAACATGATTTCAAATCGGAAACGGAATGCATTTTTGGATTCTTTGGACAATTTTCCACTAGGAGAAGGTGAAATAAGTTTGTAAATAATAAATATTATGTGTTTTCGAAAAATAATTCGAAAAAATCTTCAAAATTATAGGCATTATCAGTAGAACAAATTTCATATATAATGTGAAAAATTTTGATTCGTGCTTCGAATTCAGTTTAAAATGCAATATAATAAGATCTTTGTGTGTGGAGTGATACACCCTGTTGCAGTGTAAGTGAGCGCACTCCATTGGATCGAGTCGAATAAGCCCCTCGTACGATGGACTTGACGCAGCCATGCACTGACAGTGCATGGACGCAGCCACACGAACGGTTCGGTGACAGCTGACAAAGCAAGTCTAGCTCGCGTCCTCTTTCCTCGTGGGACGCTCGGCCGGATCGGATGCAGGATTGCACCGGTTTCCTCGGCAGACGATTCCCGGTACGGATGTTGGATCACACATTGGCGACCGTGACGGAGTTGTAATTTATTACAACTTTCGAGAACCTCCGGGGAATCGTCTGCCGGGGAAGAGTAAGGGGTTGCTGCTTGAAGGTGTTTTATTTTGCGGAGCGTGGTCTAAAGGAGTGTGCGGAAGTGTTGTCAAGCCTTGACGAGAGTCTGGGAAAGGAGCCTTCTTTTAAGGAATTTTCCAAAATATCGTTTGTTACCTTGAAAGGGCTTCTGAAGTGTTTGCGTTCGAGCGAGAAATGTGCAGCGGACGTCTGGGCAAAATAGGACAAAGTTGGCGCACCGCGGTGAAGGTAATAAGTGGAAATCGTGTTTGACAGAAATGCGATCAAATTGGTAAATATAAAATCGCGTAAGGCACGGTGGGTAAAATGGGCCCGCCGTGGAAAATAGCCTGGAAGGCCGCGATTAGTGGAACATTTTGTCGCGTTGGGCACGGTGGGTCAGATTGGCCCGCCGTGGTAAATAGCCTGGAAGGCCGCGATTAGTGGAACATTTTGTCGCGTTGGGCACGGAGGTCAGATGGACCTGCCGTGGTAAGTAGCCTGGAAGGCCGCGATAAGTGGAACATTTTGTCGCGTTGGGCACGGTGGGTCAGATTGGCCCGCCGTGGTAAATAGCCTGGAAGGCCGCGATAGTTCCTAGAAAAAATGAATCGCGTTGGGCACGGAGGTCAGATGGGCCTGCCGTGGTAAGTAGCCTGGAAGGCCGCGATTAGTGGAACATTTTGTCGCGTTGGGCACGGTGGGTCAGATTGGCCCGCCGTGGTAAATAGCCTGGAAGGCCGCGATAGTTCCTAGAAAAAATGAATCGCGTTGGGCACGGAGGTCAGATGGGCCTGCCGTGGTAAGTAGCCTGGAAGGCCGCGATAAGTGGAACATTTTGTCGCGTTGGGCACGGTGGGTCAGATTGGCCCGCCGTGGTAAATAGCCTGGAAGGCCGCGATTAGTGGAACATTTTGTCGCGTTGGGCACGGAGGTCAGATGGACCTGCCGTGGTAAGTAGCCTGGAAGGCCGCGATAAGTGGAACATTTTGTCGCGTTGGGCACGGTGGGTCAGATTGGCCCGCCGTGGTAAATAGCCTGGAAGGCCGCGATAGTTCCTAGAAAAAATGAATCGCGTTGGGCACGGAGGTCAGATGGGCCTGCCGTGGTAAGTAGCCTGGAAGGCCGCGATTAGTGGACCATTGGGTCGCGTTGGGCACGGTGGGTCAGATTGGCCCGCCGTGGTAAATAGCCTGGAAGGCCGCGATAGTTCCTAGAAAAAATGAATCGCGTTGGGCACGGAGGTCAGATGGGCCTGCCGTGGTAAGTAGCCTGGAAGGCCGCGATAAGTGGAACATTTTGTCGCGTTGGGCACGGTGGGTCAGATTGGCCCGCCGTGGTAAATAGCCTGGAAGGCCGCGATAGTTCCTAGAAAAAATGAATCGCGTTGGGCACGGAGGTCAGATGGGCCTGCCGTGGTAAATAGCCTGGAAGGCCGCGATTAGTGGAACATTTGTCGCGTTGGGCACGGTGGGTCAGATTGGCCCGCCGTGGTAAATAGCCTGGAAGGCCGCGATAGTTCCAAGAAAAAATGAATCGCGTTGGACACGGAGGTCAGATGGGCCTGCCCTTGAAAATAGCCTGGAAGGCCGCGATTAGTTGAACATTTCATCGCGTTGGGCACGGTGGGTCAGATGATCCCACCGTGGTAAATAGTCTGAAAGGCCGCGATTGATCTAAGAAAAGATTGAATCTTGTGGGCTCGGTGGCCCGGCTTGACGTGGTAAAAGTCTGAAAAGCCGCTCTTGTTGTTAGTATATTAGAAAAAGGTGATCCAGGCTGACTCACTGTGGCTGAAAAGTCTGAAACAAGCATAATGCTAAATTGTTGGTAATTGAGGTTGTTTGGCTATATTGTCTGGAATGCTCTCGAGAAGAATGGATGGCAAAGCTGTGATAGGATGTTGATGGTACGCTAAACAGTGACTTTTTTTTAAGCGTAAACTTGGGCAAGAATATAGCGAGGAGCGTTTCGAAAACAAGTGGAGGAAATGTGTTACAATTATGAGAACAAAAAAAAATAAAAGAGAGAGATTTCTGGGCCTAGTTGTTTAAAGCAACTGTTTAAAGAGATCGTGAGTTTAATAGAGAGGGAGGAAAAGAGATAGTTAGAGAGAAAGATAGAGAGAGAAAGATAGCGACAGATACAAAGATAGAGAGAGAGAGAGAGAAACAAATATAGAGAGAGAGATAGAGAGAGAGAGAGAGAGAGAGAGAGAGAGAGAGAGAGAGAGACAAAGATAGATAGAGAGAAAGATAGAGAGAGAAAGATGGAGAGAGAGATAGATAGATAGATAGAGAGAGAGAGATAGAAAGAGATAGAGAGAGATAGAGAAAGAGAGAGAGAGATAGAGAGATAGAAAGAGAGGGATAGAGAGAGGGAAAGAGAAGGATAGAGAATAAGATAGATAGATAGAGAGAAAGAGAGAGAAAGAATCACGACAAAGACAGCTGTATCTGGGTGATTGATAATGTATGTTTACATTTCCGTAGCAGTTATTTCTCAATCTTTTATAGAATAATGATGTTTTTTTCGCGCAGCATTAGTGATGCGCACTTGGTTTTGGTGCAGCGCGCATAATATCGGATAGGTTTGAATATCGCGACTACGAAATTTTTTCGTGAACTACCACTAGAGACCTAAAAATGGCCGAAAAGCTTTAATGCAGATATGTACAAACAGTTCACCGAGTCATGGACTAGCAGCTAAAGAGCGAGCCGATAGTGGACCAAAAGAAATATGTGGCGCCAAACATGGAAGAATTTTTTTCATGGAGAAGAGGAGAGATGTGTGAGTAAATCATAAAGATAGCTACGAATTGCGTTTCGGAATGGAGTTGAATAAATGTCAGATTGTCAGTTTGAAAAAATAGAATTCAATGGATTGGTATTACGTAGGCGTGGTTTTTTTTTGTTCATGATTCTATTATTTTAACATGTTTTTATGGAGAAGAGGAGAGATGTGTGGAGTGATACACCCTGTTGCAGTGTAAGTGAGCGCACTCCATTGGATCGAGTCGAATAAGCCCCTCGTACGATGGACTTGACGCAGCCATGCACTGACAGTGCATGGACGCAGCCACACGAACGGTTCGATGACAGCTGACAAAGCAAGTCTAGCTCGCGTCCTCTTTCCTCGTGGGACGCTCGGCCGGATCGGATGCAGGATTGCACCGGTTTCCTCGGCAGACGATTCCCGGTACGGATGTTGGATCACACACTTTGTATAAACAAAATTAGTTTCAACAAATTTCTGGCGAAATTCCGACTTTTTAATAATTTTACCTTAAATTTATTTGTATTCTGTTGAAAAGCTTTTAAGCTTAGTTAATTAAACATAAACATCGATTTTTTCTCTTAAAAACTATATCAGCAAACTTAGTGATGGTAAATTTGACGTAAACATAAAATTTGAACACTTTAAATCTTATTTTAACAAGAAAAACTATCACTATCAAAGTCACCACAGAATTCAAAATAAGAATTGTCCATGCAACTTTTTTTTAAAACACTTTTGAAAAAACTTTTTTTAAAGAAATATTGCGTGGACCTTGTGTGGCCTAGCCCAGTACATGTTTTAAAAATAATAGTCTTGAGAAAAACCTCTCCAGTAGGAAATATTCCTAAAATAAAATGAAATCCTATCAATGTCACCCCGGTTTGCGGTATTTTGAACAAAAAAATATCATCCTAATCAAAAATTTATCATTCAGCAATGAACAGAAATATTGTTCAAAAGGCTTTTTTTAACATTACATCTCAAAATAAAAAGCTACACACGTTCCACTCAAGTGTAAAGCACATGGGGCAGGGTTGCAAGATTTTCATTTTGTTTCTCACTGGAACTGATTTTTAAATCAGAAAAAAGCTGGGGTGGTTTTTAAAGAACCAGTATATTCTGAATTTTTCAAAATTTATATTTCACTAACACTTTTGAAATTTCGGTTAGATTTGATGTTTTCAGTTCTGAGAAAACCATTTTTCAATAAGTATAACCTTTTTTTCTTCAAAAATTGATCCCACTATGCTCTACCCAGCCAAAAAAATCTCCTTCAAACACCATGACCTGAAACCCTCGCCCACACCGAACGCTGACTTTCGTTGGTGACCGAAGAAGGACCCGTCAATGTCTTAAAAATAATATTATCCCATTTAAAACTATTTCGCAGTGTCAGTCTATATCTAGCAGACTTGAGTCTCCCTCACTTTGCCAGACCTCGAAAAGACGCTCGCTACAATTGCTCTGCCCGAGCGATTTCGGACAAGATGTGGGTGGTTGAGGGTGGTGGGGAAAACTTTTTCTTTTTTCCCGTCCACAATGAGCGAATAAAAAGTTTCGCCAGCGCTGCTCTCTGACTGACCAAGCCGGGCCGGTTCGGCCGTAGTGTCAGGACTTTAGCCCTCTTCCCCCAAAAGAGCGCAGCACACGATACAAATAACGATGTTATCATCATATTTTTCCTGCCCCGTTGGGTCGCTTTTCGGGTGGAAAAGCTTCTTCTTCTTTTAGTAAGGGATTGGGGGTGGGAAGAACCGGAAAAAGTGAAGTTCAACTAAAATAAATCATACCAATCACCATTCAATCTCAGGGTTGGATTGGAGTAGCGCAAGAAGGGAACTTCGGGTTCAAGTCCGTGCAGGTCTGCTGCCAACGAAGTTTCAAAGTGCAGCTGCATGCTATGCTGTACGGCGAGGACCGTTTCGCAGCAGTGGCAGCAAATCAAAGAAACTAACCCGACAAATAAACAAGATCTTTAAAATCCAATAAAACTTTTATATATAATTTCTGCATTCGCCATTCATGGACTGTGAGTGTGTGAGTGTGGAGGAGTTGCTGGTGCAGCAGTTCTCTATCGCTTTTCCATTTTCCGGAACAGATGGAAAGCGTTGAAGAAATAGCGGGGAGGGGGAGCAGGTCTGAGGAGGTACCTCCCGAACACTTATCTGAGCCGCTTCTTGATATAGTGTAGAGTTGGACCGTGTTGTAGGCCAAGCAATAAATAACAGAACACCTCCTTCTACAGCGCGCACTCCTACGCCCCTGTGTTTCGATTCGATGGGGCGGTTGTCCGCTGCAGACAGACAAACGAACTTTACCCCGGTATCGGGAACAGTGCGGTGCGGAAGACTGAGAACAGCTTTCGGACTATCATGAATTTTCGTACATCAACTGTTCATGAAATCGTGAACATGTTCACGAAATTCTGGTTCATGGGAAATGCTCATGGCAGGGTGGCCACTAAAATCCCATTTTCAAATTCCCGACTTTTTCCCGACTTTTTCATAAACTCAACAAATAGGCATTCCTTATCTAAATAATGATTTAAAAAGAATCTTTATAAAAAAAAGTTAATATGTATCAACCAACGAAAAAATCTAAAAAAAATTAAAAAAATCAAACTATTTAAAATTTCCGTAAAAAAAGAAACTCAACAACAAACTCCTTAAAAATACTTTAAAACATGAAGCACTCATTATTTTGATTCAGAGTAGAAACATAAACAAATAATAGTCTTTGAAAAACAACCGAATACATAAAAATACTTATAATTTCAATGTAAATTTTTAAAACTGGCAAACGTATAGTTTTTGATACTTCATTTCAACTGGAAATGGCAAAAAGTTAAAGATTCTTAATTTTATTTAATTTAAATTCAAAAATCGCTTAAAACGTGATTTCAAAGAATTTAGAAAAATATCTAGGAATTCACTTTAAACAAAAATTATGTTCCCTTCCAAATTTTGTAAATTTTGATACTTATTTTTTTGATCAATGCTGATGTATCCAGTTGTCAGTATTTAACTGTTTTATTTTTTTTCAATGAAAAATTCAGTTTGATAAGATTTCATGTTTTAAAACATACTTTATGCTAAATGTTTTTTTTTTATGCAAAATGTGCGAAAGGACAAATTCTTTAAACATATTTGCAATAGTAACTTAAATCAAAATTTCTTTTATTTACTTTTTGCTTTTTAATTTTTTTCATGTTTACAAAACGTAAAAAAGTTTTTCAATTTTTCCAAACAGAACGAACAACGATTGGATTTTTATACAAAAAGTTAAAAAGTTTTTCATTGTTTTCATTCAGAACGAACAACGATTGGATTTTATACGATATTCAAGTTTTCCGAAAACTGAAAATCTAGCTTAATCTATAGTAGCAAAAAAAGTTCAAGATAAACCTTTGGAAAAAAATATTCGAAATGACTTAATGAATATTTTCCACCAAAAAAACCATTGTCACACTCTAATTTGAATCTTTTTTTTCAATATTCAATATTAAAACAGAATCATAACTTTAAGCTGGCCATAATCGTTAAAATTAGGTTCTATTTTTCTGTCAGTTTTTCAGTAACTTTGTTGCGGTTTTTAGTTAAATTTGTTTTATGAATAGATTTAGTTTGATAAGAAAAAAAAACAGTAAAAAATTGATGATTTATAAAAAAATATTATGAAAATCTGTGTTAAATACAATCAATATTTATCAGGATTTTCAATGGCTTTAATAGATTGAAATTGTGAAAAGAACCTTAAATTTAAAGTAAGTTGCTGAAAAAAAATAGTGAATTTAATTTGAAAATTGTACAAAAAATGATAAAATTATTCAAGAGTAAGGAAATAATTCTAAACAAGTATGCTTGGAATTCCCGACTTTTCCCGACTTTTTGACAAAAAATCACAAATTTCCGACTTTTTCCCGATTTTTTGCGGATTTTGGCGAATTCCAGACTTTTTCCCGACTTTCCCGATTTCCCGACTTGAGTGGCCACACTGTCATGGTATGTTTTCGCCGGATTCTCAGAATTTGTCAACACCGACTTCGACTCCAGGTCTTCAAATGCCAACTCTCTCGACTCTGACACCAACTACGACTCCGTCTCTGAATTTGTGTACATCAACTGTTCATGAAATCGTGAACATGTTCACGAAATTGTATTAGTTCATGGGAAGTGCTCATGGCACGTTTTCTCCGGATTCTCAGAAACACCGACTCCGACTCCAGGTCCTCAAAGGCCAACTCCGACTGCATCTCTGAATTTGCGTACATCAAATGTTCATGAAATCGGAAACATGTTCACGAAATCATGGTATTTGTTCATGGAAAGTGTTCATGGTACGATTTCTCAAATGCTCTCAAATGTCCTCAAATGCCATTTCTCTCGACTCTGACACCAACTCCGACTCCGTCTCTGACTCCACAGCCCAACTCTAAGATTATGGTTCGAACTCAGACTATCCCAAAACTTTCTCCCATCCCTGCCCAAACTGGCCACCTAGTTTGTGCCGGAGAGCGCGCGCGTCAGTGACGGGGCATCAGCAGCAGCTGCTGCCAGGCTCGATGTCCTGATTGTGGCAAGAATGAGAATAAGGACCCCGAGCGTAGTCCGTTCCGTTGGCCACCCGCTCTGCATAACATTATAGGGATCGTTTATGCATGACGGAAGACACTCCGTCCTCTGTCGTCGTCCTGCTCCGTCTCATTTGAATAGATACCGCCTGATGACACCGACACTCACTCACCAGAAGTGCCCTCCCGAGAGCTGGCCCTGGCCAGGGCTGGACAATCAATAGAGAGGTGTTCCTCCCGGGGGGAGTTCCTTCCTTCGGAAGTGGTGCCACCTTTTTCGGTACCCAGCTTGGAGTGCTGAATAAATTTTCGCGCGACTGCGAGATTTGGGCAGCTGCTTCGGAAGTTTTAAAGTTTGACGAGCTGCGGAACGAGAGAGGTTGCATCGCGCGCGCTACCCTACTCCACATATGCGCGCGGCGTCAAAATTAGTCCAAACAACCTCGGCGGCATCGTAGATCAAAAACACGTGGCGTCCGGGGTTTGCACTTGGTTTGACGACTCGTATGGTAAGCGGGTTGTGCTGGTGGACAGAATGATAAATTAAAATCGCGACATCGTCGAACGACCGTTTTGGTGCAACGAGTTGGGGCGACACGTGTGGGAGTCAAAAACAACAAAAAATGGGTCGTCTAGATGTCCAGAAATCGCAACGCAAGTGTTGCTCAAAACAGGCTCAGATTTGCGTAACCTTGTATGGGAAAGAGAGTTCTGTTGGCGTTTCAATCGATTAGAGTGGGTTGAATGACCGCTGGCTGCACTCCCCTATGCCACTGGTACCGTTTGAGGGCATAAACAGAATTTGATTGATATGGCGACGAGGTGGCCACGCCGCCAATTTCCGGAATATTGTGGCATTTTTGGCATTTGGGCTTCGAGTTGAATTCATTGGAATAAAAAACGAAACTAAAATGGAAGTTTCCAACATAAATCAACACAATATAATAGAAAATTAGAACAAAAAATTTAGACTAAGATATCTAGTAACGGAAAACTTTATGACCTCTTGACTTAGGCCAAAGTTCAGGAAGCAAAATAAATAGCAAATAAAATATGTTATTACAAGCCTAGAATTTAACAATTCAATGAAAAAGTTTTTGTCAGATGCATGATACAATATTACAGGACTACAGTTGTTTTATAATTATTAGTTTTCAATATATCTTAATTCTGACGAAAATTTCTTGTCCTGCAAACAAATCTTTCGGTGTTGGTGTACTTCGATATTCTTCAGAAATTTTAATATTATTGTTCTAATTTATTTGAAAAAATAAATAAATAAAGCTAATAACAATAATCAAAGCAGAAAAATGCATTTTCAATTGTTTTCAGTTATTTCACGTTTATTTCCATTTAAATCTTGATTTTTTTGAAAGCATATTTTTCGTCTCTGATTTTTGGAGTTTGGAAAAAACACATGTGTCATCAAAAATGTGAACTAAAAGTTGTTAAACCTTTTTCACTTACGGTTACTTAACTGTCAAGAATCGTACATTTTAGATTTATGAGAATTCATCAATAGAGTAGCTCTCTCGGAAATATTTTTTTTTCTTTAATTTGTTTTTTTTATTTTCTTGTATTTTTTATTTGCTTTAAACTTTGTTAAAGCCACCCTTTAACTTTCATTAGTTCGTCGATACAAGTTTCCATACAAATTGGACAGTTGTCCATACAAAAATGGTATTTAAATATTTTAGAATCTGTACCGTACCGTGTTCTAGAATCTGAACGGAATTTCTGATGAATTTGGTGTATTAGGTATGGACAACTTCTAACCTTTTTATTTCACATTTTTTCTCTGAAAAATTATGAGCGGAAAAATATAATTATTTAAATTTGTTATTTTTTATGTTTTAGAGGATCAAAAAAGTAAACTTTTGAGCAATCACGATTTTATATTCAAATATGCATAAGTCATAATCGCAAAAAAATCGTTTGCGAATTTTCATCACCCGCGAATGAGAGAGGAGGCGAAACGCGCAATAGAAAATCGCTCCCGAACTTCTCGGACAAAATCAATCAGTTGAAGTTTTTTTTTGAATTTCCTTGTTAGTACAACTTAAAATTATTTATTTCGCTTTGCGTTTACACACATTGCCCATCTATAAACACCTGCAAGTGTCGTAGTGAAATAAATGATACGCCGAATAATCAAGATAATGATTTTTTGAGATTCCTTTCACTTTCGATGATGATTCTTCCATCGCTGTCCATATCAAAATGTTTTTTTTTATCATCGATAAAGTTCATAAAAGCGTTTACTTTAGCTTTCTCAGTTATACATAACATAACATACATGTATGAAATATTGTATAGTTTTTAATTTTATGGGAATATTGTTTCATAATAGAGTAGTGAAACGCATTTACACACACAGAAGACGTCCTCTTCCGGGTATGAAGACCGTTAGGCTTCGAGATAAAAGCCACGTTACGGTGTCGTGAGAAAACCGGGGCTAGGTCTCGGTAGCCCTTAGGTGGTTCTCCACCCCGAGACTAGGTAGCGCAGCCCTGATAAGGCTGCCTACCGAAAACGAGGATCGCGAATGGCAAGAAGATTGGATATCCGGAACAAACGGCAGAAGCCCATTGAAAAGCAGATCACCGATTGGCGACTCGGTTCTTGGAACTGCAGGTCCCTAAACTTTCTGGGTTTCGAACTCGCTTTGGCGAATGAGTTGCAACCTCGCAACTTCGATGTTGTTGCACTGCAGGAGGTGTCCTTGGAGGAGAAGCAGATGCTGGACTGGCCAGGTCAGCAGACCAATTCCAGATTCTTTCTGAGCGGCGGCACGGACAAGAAGCTGGGTACCGGCTTTATCGTGAGGGGTAAGATGCAGGATCGCGTGTTCGGCTTCACGGCGATCAGCGAGCGGATGTGCAAGTTAAGAATACGAGGCCGGTTCTTTAACTATAGCATTATCAACGTGCACTGCCCCCACGAAGAAAGACTCGATGACGAAAAGGAAACATTTTACGCGAAGCTGGAGGAGGAGTACGACAGCTGTCCGCGTCAAGATGTGAAAATCGTCATTGGGGACATGAACGCTCGGTTCGGCAGAGAGGAAATGTTTCGACCAACTATAGGCCCGGAAAGCCTACACATGGTCACGAACGACAACGGCCAACGCTGCATCGACTTCGCAGCCTCTCGTGGAATGGTGGTTAGAAGCACTTATTTCCCACGCAAGGACATCCATAAAGCCACCTGGACATCACCTGATCAACGGACGAAAACGCAAATCGACCACGTTCTGATCGACGGCCGATTCTTCTCGGACGTAACAAACGTACGCACCTTTCGCGGTGCGAATATTGACTCGGACCACTACCTAGTTGGAGTTGACATGCGCTCAAAGCTGTCGACGGTGTTCAACCAACGCCGAAGCCGGCGGGCCCCTCCGTTCAACACCGCGTGTCTGCAGAACGGAGATGTGGCCCACAGTTACGCGCAGCAGCTTGAAGCGAATCTGCCAGGTGAGGAGGAACTTGGCGCAGCCTCGCTCGAAGATGGTTGGAGTCGCATACGCTCAGCCATCGGCAGTGCAGCGGAAGCCACACTGGGTAGTGCGATCCGAGTCAGTCGAAACGATTGGTACGACGACGAGTGCCAGCGGATTACCGCCGAGAAGAAGGCAGCCTACGACAGGAAGCTGCACAAGGCGACGAGAGGGAACGTGGAACGGTACCGGCAGGCTCGGAATCGGCAGGTCGCGGTCTTCAAGCTTAAGAAGCGCCAGCAAGAAGACCGAGATTGTGCGGAAATGGAGCAGCTATTCCGAGCTAATGAAACGCGGAAGTTTTACGAGAAGGTGAACCGGTCCCGCAAAGGCTTCGTGCCGCGAGCCGACGTGTGCAGGGACAACGGTGGAAACCTGATCGTAAACAAGAGCGAGGTGTTGGAAAGGTGGAAGCAGTACTTCAACGAGCACCTCAACGGCGATGAAGCGGACGGAGACGGCGTTGGAGTCAACCTTGGAGCGCCCGCAGCTGATGAACAGTTCCCAGTGCCTGATCTGGAGACGGTGAAGAGGGAGATCAGGAAGCTGAAGAACAACAGAGCTGCCGGCAAGGATCGGTTACCCGGTGAGCTCTTCAAATATGGAGGAGAGAAACTGGCGAGGGCGCTTCACTGCGTGATCTCCAAGATCTGGGAGGAGGAGAAGCTACCGGAGGAATGGATGGATGGTGTCGTGTGTCCCATCTACAAAAAGGGCGATAAGCTGGACTGCGGCAACTACCGCGGCATTACGCTTATCAACGCGGCCTACAAAATCCTCTCCCAGATCCTCTGCCGTCAGCTGTCACCCTATGCACGGAGGTTCGTGGGGCCCTACCAAGCGGGCTTCACTGGCGCGCGCGCCACCACGGACCAAATATTTTGTCTCCGACAAATCCTCGAGAAATGTCGTGAGTACAACGTGCCCACACATCACATCTTCATCGATTTCAAGGCGGCCTATGATACAGTCGACCGCGAGCAGCTATGGCAGATTATGCACGAGAACGGGTTTCCGGATAAACTGACTCGACTGATCAAGGCTACCTTGGATGGTGTGATGTGTCACGTGCGTGTTTCGGGGGATTTAGCGGAACCCTTTGGATCACGCCGAGGGCTGCGGCAAGGTGATGGCTTATCCTGTGCGCTGTTCAACATCGTTCTTGAGGGCATCATTCGAAGAGCGGGCATTGACACGAGTGGCACGATCATGAACAAGTCTTACCAGTTGCTTGCTTTTGCCGATGACATCGACATTGTGGCAAGAAACCTGGAGACGGTGACGGATGTCTACACCCGACTGAAGGTACAAGCAAGGCGTGTAGGACTTGGCATGAATACGACGAAGACGAAGTACATGAGAGGAAGGGGTTCGAAGGATGTCGGCCCCCCAAGTCTCACCCCTCTAACTGTGGATGGTGATGAGTTGGAGGAGGTGAGCGAGTTCGTGTACTTAGGATCGCTGGTAACCGCCGACAATGACACCAGCAAAGAGATCCGGACTCGTATTTTTGCTGGAAATCGTGCGTACTTCGGATTACGGAAAACCCTTACTTCGGATCGAGTGCAACGCCGCACGAAGCTGACGATGTACAAAACACTGATTAGACCGGTAGTCCTCTATGGCCACGAGACCTGGACGATGCGGCAGGAGGACGAACGTGCCCTTGGAGTTTTCGAACGGAAGGTGCTACGAACGATCTACGGTGGAGTACAGGTGTCTGACGGAGTGTGGCGAAGACGCATGAACCACGAACTGCACGCGTTTCTTGAAGAACCGACCATCGCCACCCAGGCGAAGATCGGGAGGCTCAGGTGGGCCGGCCATGTCGCCCGAATGGACGAGGGCCAGCCTGTCAGACTGCTATTTGACCGCGCTGAACCAGCTGGCGGAACAGGCAGAAGAGCAGGGAAACCGCGCGCACGGTGGGGAGACCAAGTGAATGGTGATATCCGGAAGATCTGTAACCTGGGAAATTGGAGAGTAGCAGCACAAGACCGAGAAAGATGGAAGCGTCTTCTTGCTACAGCACGCGTACCTGGTGCGCTATGCTGATTGGTATGGTATGTATGTTTCATAATAGAATTGAATGCTTTTGGAATTAATGTTTCATGATCAAATTATATATTTTTTGTAACATTGCACAGTGATCAAAACCGCATCGCTGAAATTTTGCTTTTCAGCAGACTCGGTCTTAACCAGGTTCCAGTAGTACCGAAAAGGACCTACTTAAAAATATTTTTTTGAAAAAAATTGCTTTTAGGTAAAATGCTCTTCTTTTGGAATTTGGTTTTCATTAGAAGTTTTTTTTAAATTTATTTGTCAAAACCATCTTAAGCCCAAAGGATAAAATTATCAAACTAAAATATCTCTAAAATGACCAATCAAGTTGCACGAGGGTGTATTTTAAAGAGAGATTTAGCCTTACATGCCCCATAAATCCTGGGGTTATTTTTTAAATACTTTTTTATATCGATTTAAAAATACACACATTAACAAAATTTACGATTTACGATTTGAGCGACATTCAGTCTTAGGTTTTATTTTAGACATTTGAAAATGCATTTTTGTTTGTTAAATTAGTTGTTTTTTAGTAAACCGAATATCTCAGTTTTTCTAATTCTCTAAAACACAGTTCCGCTTAGAGACAGGCTTCCAATCGCCAAAAGCCAATTTTCAACTGATTATGCATCTTCAAAAAGCATTGGAAAGGAAAACTCTTAAATTATTAGAAAATCTTTTATAACAAACAAGCCAAGCCGATTGCTTCAAGTGACTTTGACAAAGTTTTGAAAAAAATGTATTTTTGGTGTTAACTATGGCTGTCTTTACGAATAATATTGTTTTCTTTTTATGGCAAAATTAGTATACAAAAGCTGTTATGTCCCAAATAATGTATCAACTCTGATTTTTGCAACTTAAAGCTAATGATTCCACTTTATGTAAAAAAATGAGAGAAACAAAAGTTGAATCTGAAATGGCAAAAGTGACTTGAAAATTATTAAAAATAATAAATAGGCAAAAGATAATACAAGGCTGTGATTGTAAACCACTAATAATAAAAAATAACAAAGATAAAAGAATTTCAAAATGTAAAAAAATAATCAAAATTCAATAGATTGTTTTAGACTGGTATGCAGGATTTGTCGTTATTTTGGCATTTTCAGTCAAATAAACAATGTTTAAAGATTATTTTTTTAAATGCTCGACGTTTCGGCTCGTGGTTTGAAATAATTCCCATGTCCTTTCGTTTGCAACAAATGTTTTTTTCAACGAAAACGATTAGACCATAAGAAAGTCCACCTTTGTTTTGTTATGATGTGCATTTTTAATGTCTGTTTTTTTTTCTCATAAATTATTGTCCCATTGGAAAAGCCTCAAATAACGAGCCCAAAACGTCAGAAATTTTCAAACAAAAAATCTTTAAGCTTTGTTTATTTTATCGAGAAAGCCAAAAAATCATCAAATGTAAAAAAAATAAATTGAAAACATAGAACACGAAATAGGAAAGTTATTCATAGATCAAAAGTTGTTCAAAATGACCTCCTAAATATGGAAAAAAAACTACAGAGCAGCTATTCCATATATTTTCGTAATTGTTCAATTAAAGTCATTTTTATAACGAGTCTTTAAAATTGTTCATACACTCACATTTTCTCACCTGTAAGACAGCTCCATAAAGTGGACATGATACCCCTACTTTAAACGATTCATAAAATCCAGGAGCTGCGAGGAGTGCGTGTTTGATCTTCGATAAAACTCCCAGTTCACTTACCGCCGTCAGTTCAACCAGGGAGTTGTACAACAGGACGCTCGCCCGTGAAGACCCTGGCAGACACGCACTTCACATTCCTGCATAAAACGCATCATTATGCGTACCGGCGATGGTACCCTCACTCTGACATTCGACGGTTGAGGTTTGCAGGCTTGCAGCCTGCGTAGTATCGGTGGCACGGCACGTGTGTGCGACGACCCCGTTACCGTAACCAATCCATCGAAGTTACGAGGCCACATCATATTTCAGGATCCTCCTCCTCTACTTTGCCTTCTTTGTAGTGATGATAGTGCACGGAAAGGTTCGATTTCAGGACATTTACTAACTTCAAGTGGTTTCTAACGCTGTTCTCGAAAACTTTATTTTTTCCGTGCACCCTCGCGTGGTTTCCTCCAGCGCGGAAAGTTGCGTATTTCCAGCACTATACACGACCATCACGGGTTCTTCACGCGCCCCAGCTGACTGGCGCGTTACGCTGCGACCTTTCCGTCATCAACCAGCAGCTATGAGCTCCATAAAACAACAGTTCGTCCTGGCGAGAGACTTCAAAAGAGGCCAGGGGGAGGGGGCTAGCCGGTGTTGAGCAAAAAGGATATGAACGCGGTGTCGGAGCAAAATATACATAATATCATTAGCATAATTGTATGACGTGTCACAACTGCCGGTGCAGACACGGTGGAGTTTTGATGCTGGAAAATGAAAGGGGGGGTTGGGTGCTGAGTAATTCACACTTTGACGCGACGAAGTTGGGGGACTGATAGCTGCTGGCATATGCTTTGGAAGTGTTTCTGTGCTGGTTCAAGGCAGGAATCGTCGAACGTTTGCGCGTGAGTAATGGAATTTTATAACCGTGAAAATTAATCTTTTTAATAGAATAAAACTATTGATTGAACAATACAAAAAAATAACGTTGCATCGATCTAAAAATATAAAATTCCCCGATACTGTATTGAATATCCTTGTCTTGAGCAGAAACAGTTTGAAATGGTTGTTTTTTTCATTTTGTTTATTCAAAACATTGAAGTTTTAAGTTTTCTGAAGCTCTTTAGCTGCTCTCAAAGATTTTTAACATCTTCCTCATGAAATAAGAAAACTAACTTCTTAAAATAGTTTTGGACCATCTTTTTTTTCCAGGCCAATGGATATCTCCTTGAGATATTCTTGGATCATTATCATAAAAACTTTAATCATAAAAACTATATTTTGAAGAAGTACACTCGAAAATATGTTTGTTTTTTCCTAAGTTCTAGGTTTAAAATGTTGATATATTTGAAAGACAGAGGCTTGATTAAAAATCAATTTTATTTTTTTCAATTTCAATTCAATTTATTTTATTAGTAAATAATCAATTTACAATTCCGTATTTCTTATAACCTAATAGAGTTTTGGAGTTCCTTTCAACTATGATTTGAACTATAATTCATTTTGATGTAATTGGATATGGGTCATTCCATCTAGGGGTAGGCGTGGCTGAATGGTTACGCTGTTCGCTTTGTTAGCGGAAGGTTCTGGGTTCGATTCCCATCTGCCCCTATCGAGAAATTATGGAAAGAAGGAATAATTCTGAACACTTGAATATTAACGAAAAATTCATTAGCTCGCGGCGGGGTTCGATCCCCCGTCCTTTGGGTCAGCAGACAAAAATGCTAACCACCAGACCATCGAGGTTTAGTTGACAAGAAGGATTAAGAATGCTATAAGAATCCAAGAAACTTGATGGGAATCTGACAACCATAGAACAGACAATGCAATATTGAATGTAAAGTTGAATTCAAGAACTTACTCGGCTGCATACTCGTTAGGTGAATATTGAACTTTCAACACGACCAGAATTCACCACAAAAAGCTTGGTGAACCGAATTTGGAAAGCTTCCAAAATGAATCCAAGAACATACGAAGAATTAAGGACTATAAATAGATTTGACCGGCCGCATCACTTACCACGGTGAATCCTGGCTTCACACCCATCTTACTAACACCCTCAAACCTCACGTGATACTTTGTCGAAGACGCAGCTGATTTAGCGGTCTTCATCACTCAAGTATCGGACTAAAATTCCTATCCACTTCCCCCGTGTCTTACCACTGGTCGTGGCCGGCGCTGTGATTGGCTAGCATGATAGGGACATTTGAAAGTTGCGAAGTGGTGATGATTGGTTCCTACTCTTCATCTGTGGTCCACGGAGCAATTCTTGGAGGTCCTGGTCAATAACAGAGTAGCAACTACGGGTAGACACCAATAAAAAAAAAAAAAAAAAAAAAAAAAAAAAAAAAAAAAAAAAAAAAAAAAAAAAAAAAAAAAAAAAAAAAAAAAAATAAAATTGGATATGGGTCATTCCATCTGAAGCGGAACAGCATTTGAAAATTACCATCTCCGATTCTGCTCAAATTTGGCAGAGCTGTTGAGACTATCAAAACATGCAAAAATCCCGAATTTCGTCCAAATCGGACCACCTCCTCCATTTTTGTACCCTCCCAAAAAATCGACTTTTTGGCGATTTTTGAGCGAAACCCCTATCTTCAAACGACGATAACTCAGGAACCACAAATCTTAGAGGGTCAGTCTTTGACTCAATATTGAAGGAAATAGGACGTAGAATCCATTTCCGTGATCAAATTTTAGATTAAAATATTGTTTCTACCTGTATTGCGCAATTGAAAACTTTAAATAACCGTATCTCAAAACAGCCCTATTTATTTTTTGAATTTGACCTCACCATCGTATTCCCCGGCCAATTGTACATAAGAATCACTTATCGACAGAAAGGAATACGTTTCGTTCCAGAGATATCGAATTTTAAAGTTTTATGTATTTGAGATTACCTACATCAGCTACACTCGCCGCATCTGCTAGAAGCACTCAGTCGTGCTGATCAATAATTACTACCTGCCGTTCTGTAAGATGAATTATTTTTATAATTTTATACGATTTTGAGATAATCAATACCTTGAACAATCTATTTTTTGTTTAAGGAATATTTACTGGGTAATTTTTAATGCACTGTTTTACCTGATCTCACTGGCATTCAACCATATTAAGTAAAATTTGAACTTTTAATGTTTATTTGCAAATGCTATAGAGTTTTTAAAATACAATTTCCAACAATTTATCATTATTTATCTATTATTTTTATATTTTTCCTAATTCCTCATTTATCAAATTATCTTTTATTTCATCTTTTATTTGAAGCGAGTACAAATGTAGAGCTGGCTGTAGTAGATGAAGTAATTCGTATGGGTTCTAGAGCTTTTGCCATGTGCGGTAGCGAAATAGTGCCATTCAGCAAAACCCCCAATATCTGCCTGAAAGATTGATCAAACCGATTTTGTATATTGTGAGCCAGTTTCATCTAAATAATTGATGATTTTTTTCAATTCTGGTACATTTGATTTCAAAAACAAAACCATATACTTCTGATACATGTGGACAGCAGCTTTGTGATTTTCTTACATTTTTCAGTTTTATACTTTCCAGAAATCCTCCTCATTAATCAGGCGTCACGAGAGTTTTATTCATGTTAATTCATAATTTTTAATACGACAATGTATCGTACACTTTTTCTTAAGTGTTACTTACAAGATCAATTGCAATTTCCTGCTAGCTCTGCGGGAATTCCATTCTGCCCTGTATTGCGTGTCGTTCTTGCTCTGTCCGGTGGGCTAATTTGCTAATGATAATTTGGGATGAAATCTTATTTCAATAAATAACCAGGTAGCAGTTATTGATCAGCGCGCCCGAGTCTAGCAGATGCGACGAATAAAGCTAATTTAGGTAATCTCAAAACTTTAAAATTCGATATCTCTGGAACGAAACATATTCCTTTCTGTCGATAAGTGATTCTTAAGTAAAATTGGCCGGGGAATACGATGGTGAGGTCAAATTTATGAAATAAATAGGGCTGTTTTGAGATACGGCCATTTAAAGTTTTCAATTGCGCAATACAGGTAGAAACAATATTTTAATCTAAATTTTGATCACGGAAATGGATTCTACGTCCAATTTCATCAAAATTGAGTCTAAGACCGACCCTCTAAGATTTGTGGTTCCTGAGTTATCGTCGCTTGAAGATAGGGGTTTTGCTCAAAAATCGCCAAAAAGTCGATTTTTTGGGAGGGTTCAAAAATGGAGGGGGTGGTCCGATTTGGACGAAATTCGGGATTTTTGCATGTTTTGATAGCCTCAACAGCTCTGCCAAATTTGAGCAGAATCGGAGATGGTAATTTTCTAACAATGGATTTGGCAAGAGAAGGAAAAATTAAAAAAAAACCTTCTAGATTTGCTAAATTTTAGTTTATAATTGGTTTTTTTCAGTCAACTCTCTATTTGTTAATACCTTGATATCATTATTTCCTTTTTTAGTTGATTGTTTTCAAGTTTAAAATAATGCTTGTCAGCCATATCCATGTCTCATTTTTAATTTTTCCTAATCTTGACGATCCCTCCAAAATTGACACGTAGAGAGTCAACATTTGTGTTAAGCTTATAAAGATCTTAGAAATGTTTAGTATTTCTGACACTTGGTGGAACTTTAAATTGTAGCTTTACTGTAACTCCAGAACTTTTCAAAATATTGATTTATAAAAGTTTTTTTACCTATTTAACATTGAAATTTGAAAAAAAAAATAAAGTTGAGATAGTTTTGTTCTAGTGTTATTTAACTTTTTGTTTGGAATATCATTTTAAAATATACCTTTCCTTAGGTAAAAAAGACAAAACCTTAAAAATCACGTAAATTTTATGAAATATGAACAAATTGGTCGATTTATTTTTGAAATTATATACCTGGTATAAAGTAGTTTAATTTAATTTTGAATGTTTTGAATTAGATTTTAGTAATTATTGATAAAATTTATTCAAAATACAATGTGTTTGTTAAAAATGTCAAAATATCAAACATAAATATTTCAAAATTTTTGGAATAAAAAAAAATCGAAAAAATCTTCAAAATTTTAAAATTAGTCATGATTTGAATATTATGAATATTAAAAAAAAAATAAGTTTTTTTAAAGAATTAAATGTGTACGATACTTCGTCGTAATACTATGCTCTAATATTGGACGGTTGAAACTACTTTTTTAAGCACTTAATATCGAGCATTTTTAAATATGAGATAATTCAGATAGTCTGGGCCCTTTTTTTTAAGAAAATTTATATTTGGTGGAAATTATTTGAAATTTAAATTCAAGAATTCAGGAAATTGAATCTACGTCCTAATTCGATAATTATTGTGTTTTATTGAGTTTGTTCTTGTTTTATCGCGTGTCTGAATTTCAAGATTGTAAGATTTTCTAACTGAGATATTTTTATTGTCTGTAAAAGAGGTTGAAGAATTTATTATTGCTGAAATATAGTACAAGAAGGCTTGATATTTTAGAAGTATTATCATTAATCTAACGAGTTTTTTTCGTACCCTCGTTGAAATTGGAGTTTATATGATAATAATTAAATTATTGACCTCTTATCCATACCACAAAATTACCTCAGTTATAGTCTTCATTTACAGTCCAGACTCGATAATCCGAAGTTCGATCCGAAGATCCGAAGGTTTGTATGGGACTTCGAATAATCGAATCACGAACAATTTTTTTTCGTATTTTTTATTATCCTCTTTTTCACATCAAATTTGAGTTCTACGATCCCATTTAAGTTGCAGTTGCAGCAAGTCAGCATTTTAGCATTACAATTCTATCCGGTAACCTAATTAACCTCAAATTCAAAAAAAGCTTCGAATCCCTCCTCGATTTCCCAGCCAACTCGAAGAAAATCCCAAACCCGTTAGTCATGCCTTGCCATCAGTCTTGGCCGAAAGAACACGCAACATTTCCCGCCCGTTTCAAAAACGCACTTCCTCCGATCCATGACCTTCCGGGCTCGTGGCTTTTTTCGGCCACGCTGGCTCATGTTGGGGGCTCATTATTCATTTCTCCGTAGCATCCGTCTTGCTTACGGGGAGGCATCAGGCAGCCCCCCGAAAAAATCACAGCATAAAATATACTTTTAACGTCATTAATACGCAACGCGGCAGCACCAGCAGCCGACACTGAAATTGGCTTTTCCGCGAGGTGGTTGGGGGAAACTTTGTCATGGCCGGCAACTGGCGCAATTTCACCTCAAACCCTCCCACTACCCTCACTATCGAGGAGGCGTTCTATATTTAGCAATTTTCCTTTCTCCAACCAGCTTTTTTTTTCATTCGCTGACCCCGAGATTCTCCGTCCACCTTGATCGGTGCATCGGAAAATTGTGCCATTTTTATCCGTCCAATTTGGGTGTGACAGGTTTGCCGGAGAAGCGATCGAAATTTAATTAGATTCATTATGCAAGCCATGGAAACGCCGGGGGAAAATCATATGCCAGAAATAAGCTGCTTAAAATTGTTTGGGCATAAGCGGGACAGGGAAGATGAAAAAAGAGTTGGCAAACTTGACTTTTTTTCGCGTTCGACTGCAATCGATTCGGTGTTTTTTGGTCTGGCGCCGTGCAGAACTATTTTTCCGGTTGAAGAGAATTTTTCCGGAGCGCTGGACAGGAATAGGGCCATCACCGGAGCTGTCAACTTGACACTTTGTGCACGTTGGATCTGTGACGCGGTGCGGGGATATTTGGACTGCAATTTTTTGAAAAGCATATCAAATCGACGTTGTCGTGCTATCTTGTCGCACGTCACTTTTTGACTTTCCGAGAAAAACGCATTTTAATGTTTGACATTGAATAAAGAAAACAAATATGGCATGCATATTAAAAATAAATAAATCAAGACTAACTTTTCAAAAGGGCCAAACATTCAATATTACAACCTGGAAATTTCTGAAAAGTTGGCATTTGATATCACCTAAAACATATAAAAAAAAATTGTATTTTTTTGCAAATCAGAGAGCCGGTTCACAAAAAAAGCGAACGAATCATTGCTCACAACTCTGGTCTTTTGAAAGAACCGTTCCAAGATGGAATAACTTTAATTTTTTTGTCTATTTTAAAATTTATAAATATCATTATTTGAATTTCCAACAAATTGTAGCAAGAAATTTGTTTTTGAGGATTGAAAATGTAATTTAATTTTTTCAATGCTTTTAAATTATGTCAAATTTATCAGAATTATGTACACGGTGAACTTTTTCATGTACTTAAATTACTGCAAAAGTGAATGATTTTCTAAACAAAACAACAAACTTTTCATTGCACAACTGATCGGAAAACATTAGAGAAGGAGTACAAATTTGAGTATTTCATAATGCTTCGCTTGGAAAATTTTGCTGACAAACTACTAAATAACCATATACTAACTACTCTTGCCCGACTTAACTTTGGCATCTGCAGACTTTTTGATTTAATAGGAATGTAGAAAAGAGTTCACAGTAAATTTTCTTATAATAAAATTTGATTAATTTTAGCAGAATTTAAACGCAATTTGTGAAATTAATAGCAATTTTCTCCAAAACTTTAGAGGTGCTTTCCCTATCTAATTATTCGAACGTTTGAACCAATGGTTTTAAAGCGAATCTTCTCGTTTAAGTTTTTTTATATTTTTAAATAATGTCTAATAAAGTCTAATAAAAACATCGAAAATCACACCATTCTTTAAAAGTGTCTTTTCCCTATTTTTTTTTTAAAGAGCGAAAGAGCCGTTCAAAAGAGCGGCTCATTTTAAAGAGCGAGCGAAAATGAGCGGCTCCGAAAAAAGAGCGGTTTTGTTTTGTATTATTTTTTTTTTCAGTGTAATCCTTATCCAACAACTTTGCCGAAGACACAATCATCAATCAAAAAAAAATCTTCAAAGATACAGATTTTTGAATTTAGATACTTAATTTTTGTATGAACAGCTGCCAAATATGAATGGAAAATTATATGGACAAACTAGTTATGCAAAATGGCTTATTTGAGCATACCGAAGGCATCAAAAAAATTTCAGCCGGTTTAAAAAATACCAAAAAAAATCGAATGACCGAAATCTGAGAGAGTTGCTCATATGGGATGGACTTGCTCTAGCTCCAGTTGAGTGCAGAACTGCGATAAACTAGAAACAAATTACAATACATATTTCGCGTTTGCATTTTATAAGGGTAATTCTCCGCCAACTCACACGAAATTGGAAAAAGTTGCCCCGACCCCTCTTCGATTTTCGTGAAACTTGGTTTTTAGGGGTAATTTTGGTCCCTGATCACGAATCTGAGGTCCATTTTTCAATATTTCGTGACGGTGACGAATCTGAGGTCCATTTTTCAATATTTCGTGACGGTGGGGTTAAGACACGTTTTCAGTGATTTGTAGCTCAAAACCTTGAAGAAATAGACATTTGGTGTCAAAGGGACTTATGTGTATAATTGGACGCCCGATTTGATGGCGAACTTCGTGTTTTTGTTTTTTGCAGGGTTATTTTTTAGAGTTTGACAATGTTCTACAAAGTTGTAGTTCAGACAAAATAAAATGATATATAAACATATGGGTTTGTATGTATTTTTCGCGAGTTATCAAAACTTAGAAATTTTTTTTTTTGGAAATTGTCAAAGTTTTACCAGTTTTTCGAATTTTCAGCTCCTTAATCTCAATTATCGTGTGTTTTGAAAGTATTTTTTTCGGAAAGTTCAGAAAATTTTGCATAAGAATGACCCTTTGGACGATTGTATATGGGAAAAACGTGTCTTAGTAAAAATCCAGAAAAATGAAAGGGGTCGTACCGCCCCACCGTCACGAGGTATCGAAAATGGACCTCAGATTCGTAATCAAAGACTTTGTGAGTCGGCGGAGAATGACCCATAACTGACATAATGTTTTGATAATTTGTTATGGCTACTGAATTCGTTGAGTAGAGTAGTATAAATGATTTTCTTAACAAAAGTTGTAGTTATTTTTATAAAAGACAGCATACAGCATTGCCTTGACGTTCTCTATTGCAAGATTCCTACTCGAAACTAGAGCTGGGACTTCGAATGTATTCGGATAGTCCATTTAACAACTACAATTCATTAAAAAACGTGTCGTAGTAAAAATCCAGAAATAAGAGATCGTACCGCCCCACCGTCACGAGATATCGAAAAAAGGAAAGCTATTTTTTTTATAAAATATGCTATTTTTTGTTTTGAAAATATGTTTTTTGTGGCGATAACGAAATTTGCCATTTTTTAGGACCACCGGTACAAGTCACCCTAATGACAAAAAAAAAAAATACAGGACTAATTATTTTGGCCAAGAAACCCCCGGAAAAATTTAAGCCTGATTGCTCTTTTCAAATGGAATTGTTTTATGTTGAAATAAGACACCTTTTTTACTAATAATTATCAGAATAATTGAACAGTTATCTAATGTAGCTTTAAAAGTGATATATGAAGCTATCAGAAGTGAAATAATCCATTTGTTCCAAATTTCATAAATTTTTATTGTTCAGGGTGGCCCCCCTGGCCCCTTCCCTTTCTGAACTAATCTGCCCCTTTTGATAATGCTCCAAACATCATCACTTGTACTAGAAAATGGGAAAATTATGCTTCCTTCTTGTTGCATTACATGGAAAAATATCCGGATATCCGTAAATTTAGGATAATATCCGTTTTTTCGGAGCTCCGGATAGTATCCGGATAATTATGCGGATTTGGATATCCGGATATCCTGAGTCCAAAAATATTCGATCCTCTACTCGAAACTAGTTGTCCGAAGGCTTCAACGGTGAGACAATCCAAACCTTTATTTACACCGAAGCTTCCATCCGCCTCGGTATTCGAACTGACGACCTTTGAATTGTGAGTCCAATTGCCAACCACACGGAGAAAAACCAGTTCCCAAAAACGTGAACAAGCGTTCATGAAATTCAGAACCACGAATAAAGTGTTCAAATTGCATGGTACGTTTTTCAAAATCTTTCCACGGAATTTGGACACTTTGTTCTTGTTTCCGAATTTCATGAACGCTTGATCACGATTTTGGGAACTGATTTTTTTCCGTGCAGAGACTCTAGCGAGAGAGAAGTGCTATGAAATAACGTAAGAAATCTTGGTCTTGGCTAGAAGGGGTAAAATTATTGTCAAGTTGACAAAATTATAAAAAAAAACTATTTGTTAAAATAACGTGGAGTAAAACATCACATGTCTGATATTTTGAGATTTTTAGAATTCAGAAATTGAAACAAAAAGTGATGAGATATCATTTTTTACTTGCTGTGTACACGACATCAAAAAATGCGTGTATTGATGAACAGGATAAATCGCTATCAATTTTACACAAAAGTAAAATTATTCATCGTATTTCATCCAAATTTTAACAGAAATGCAACAAGACCTGTATGACATTTCTACCAGCAACTATTTCCTGTGAGTGTCAAAAACTGATTGCTCGTTAATTTTCCACGTACGAAATCGATACCCACTCAAGCTACTCATGTGCCGTGTTCCTCACTCTCTGAAAAGAACTCATTAGAAGATGCTCACCGCGGCGTAACCTTAATTACGCGAGGCGGGGATTTTTGGCCGCTGCCGGCGAAACCCGATGCCCGTAGCTGAATTTCCAAAAAAACCACCGAGAGATGAAAAACGAGATCGCAAACGCAAACTTTTCATCGCAGCTAATTAAATTTAAATCTGCCAACTTGTCAGATTGAGACGCCGCCGCTGCTGGCTGATTGTCGTTTAATTATCCTCTCCGCTCGATGCATTAAAAGCTGATCATTTCGAAACTCGCTCTCTTCCCCCCTCTCACACTTTTTGACGGAGTCAGGTGTTCCTCCCGGTTGGGAAAAACCGGGAAATAATGATTCTCCAAACGACGCTCGAGAGTGACCACCACCACACGCGGCACATTTCGGAATCGTTTATCGATACGGGACACCATGGGACCGGACCGGCACTGTTCATTAATTTCACAACCGCAGACGATTTTTGGGGGGTGCTCGGAAACAGATTGGGTCAAGTTTTGAACTGACCGCGATCGAAACCGGTCAGGAGAAGCAACAATTGTGACTTTTTTTGTGGATGTGCCCTACGCAAGCGATGCGATCATGAAAGGTAGAGCAAAATCGATAAATTTAAATTACTTCGACAGACAAGTGCATCTTGAAAACGCGACCTCCTCAGCGCTCGTCAACGTTCGTCACTCCCCCTAGACATGGTTGATTTACATATTTTAGAGCATGAATTAAAACACTAGACTTGCCGTTGGTGGAGTAAGCGGGGTAACAAAATGGCGAAAGTTGGTCGAAGGCATGCAGAGAGCCCCGGCATAATTGAATTTGCATGTCGGCAGATAGTTTCCGAAGAGCTTCCCCCCTCGATGTAGTCGTCGTTGCACAAATTCGTGGAAAAGCTCGGCCGAGCTGGTTGGGATGCCATGTTCCTTGTCAGTAGCTGGATTTTTTTTTGTTTCGGGGGAAGAGGTCCATTAACGGGGCACTTTTGTGTGAAGCACTCAGCACCGACTGCCA